>NC_135959.1:20359148-20564719 GCF_053455715.1 Rhinoraja longicauda
TAATTATCAATGATCTTGTCCCTCAGGATGAGTCATGTGATTTTATGCTGTCTTTCTGCTTGGACTGCAATTGGACCAGCGAATGAATCAATGGATTGAATTGCTGCATCTTGAACCGCAACCTTCTCGAGGACAGCTGAGCCAGCATTAGATGAGGCGTCAGACACAAAGTGCTGGAGTAACTCAGTGAGTCCGGCAGCATCTCTGGAGAAAAAGGATGGATGGTGTTTCGGGTCGGGACCCTTCTTGAGTCATTTGTTTCGATTGACAAGCTACTTCTAATTTGCAGATTGGAATAAAAATTCCTTCAAATGGGCACTTTGCCCCAAACTGCCCAGCCCTGGGCTGCCTTGGTCTGCTTCCACCATCCCTCCTGCTTCCAGCATCCACTTTAAATCCACCCGCTTCTCTGGCGGCACAGTGGCGCAGCGGTAGAATTTCTGCTTTTGCAGCGTCAGAGACCCAGGTTCGATCCTGACTACGGGTGCTGTCTGTACCGAGTTTGTACGTTCTTCCCGTGACCTGCATGGGTTTCTCCAGGAGCTCCGGTTTCCTCCCACACGCCAAAGATGTACAGGTTTGTCGGTTAATTGGCTTTGTACAACTGTAAATTGTCCCTAGTGTGCAGGATAGTGTTGGTGTGCGGGGATCGTGGGTGTGCGCTGACTTGTTGGGCCGAAGGGCCTGTTTCCGCGCTGTATTTCTAAATTAAACTAAACTAAGCTGGCATCCGACATCCAGTTGTGTGATTCACCACTGTCTCAATAAAGCGTTTTCTACTTTACTCCATATTTAATTACTTGGTGACTGTCTTCTTTTAATAGTCTTTTGCTTGGCACTCTCCACTAGCAGGAACCCTCTGTATTTGAGCTATGAAAGCCTGTTTATTCACAAAATGGTGGAATAACTCAGCAGGTCAGGCAGCATCTCAGGAGAGAAGGAATGGGTGATGTTTCGGGTCGAGACCCTTCTTCAGACCCATCTTCAGAACAATTTTCCTTCCGTGCCCTTTTAAAAAAAAATTCTTACACTATCAAAGCCTTTGTAACTTTGAATGCTCCATATCAGTTCATCACCCACCTAAACCTGCCAAAAAGTATAACCTCACCCCTGATAAAGAGATGTGTAGAAAGGAACTGTGGATACTGATTTGCCCCGAAGATAGTAACTCAGCAGGACAGGCTGCATCTCTGGAGAAAAGGAATAGGTGATGTATTGGGTCGAGATCCTTTTTTAGACGGAAAGTCAGAGGAGTGGGAAATGAGAAGTATGAAAATGTAGAGAACAAATCAGAGCCGGCACCGATGACCCAGGAAAGGTGGAGCCCACAATGGTCCATTGCATGTGACCGCCTGCCTGAGGTCATTTGTGGCTGGCCCTGATTGGTCCTGGTCTAGTCTCGCCTTCAGCTCTTCACCTCACCCACCCCCCCGCTTCCTCCCCCACTTCCTTCTTCCCCCCTCCCCCACTTCCTTCTCCCCCCCCCACCAATCCATTACTTTCAGTCTGAAGGTCTCGACCCAAAATGTCATGGATGACATTTTTCACCCATCCTTTTTCTCCAGAGATGCTGTCTGACCCACTGAGCTACTCTGCCATTTTGTGTCAGTCAGAGGTCACATATGAATAGAGACATAAGAGAATGCAAATACTGGAATCTGGAGCAAAGAAAATAGTGCTGGAGGAATTCAGCAGGCTGGGCAGTATCTGTGTTGGGGAGAAGGAATTGTCAAGGTTTTGGATTGAGACCCTACATTAGGATTGAGAGTTGAGGGGAAAGATAGCTGGTATAAAGAGGGGAGAGGGAGCGGTAAGATGGTCCAGTGTGTGATGGATGCACTGTGGAGGGGTGAAGGATGGCAGGTAAATGGAGCCTGGGGTGTGGGAGGGTGAGGAGTGGAGTTGAGAGACAGGTGAGTGATGGGTGGAAACAGACAATGAGAGAAAAAAGGGGCAGATGGAATTGGGTTTGGAGGAATAACGATGGCGACAATTGGACGGGTGATAAATGGCAATACAAAAGCTACCAGTGCTGCAATCCAATGAATAAGGATAACGGGACCCATGAGGGGAGAAATTAATGGCAGTCAGAAACAGATGGGGAGGGGATGAGCAATAGGTGACTGGAACCAGGAGGGTAAGGAGGATGAATTTGTTGATTGGGGGAGAGGAGGGGGGGGGGGGGGGGGGGGGGGGCTGGAGGGGTGATATTGGAAAGAGAAAAAAAATGGGAGGTCCTGAGGTGGATTGGAAACATGGATAAAGGGCAACATTGAAGGTAAAGCTTACCTGCAATTGGAAAATTCAACATTCATACCCTTGAAATGTAGAGTACCAAGTGGAATATGATGTGTTGTTCTTCTGGAGGCTGAGGATCAAAGGTTTGTGTGGAAATGGGAATGGAAGTGCAGTAAGTACCAATTGTCTGTCAACGGTGAATATATGAATCAAACTATAATAGGATTTTTTTTTGGAGAACTTCTAGGTACAAGAATCTTTAAGGTAACTCTGTACTCCTGGGTAAAGGGATTGGGATGCAGGTCACAAAATTCTCGTGCCATGGCCAAGCAACATAGGCTAGAAGGATCTGGCGTGGTTGTGATTCCTTTCACAGTGAAACAGCTTGCCATTACTGAGACCGTCACGTTGATAATGGGAGGAGGATTAGAGTGGCTTTGACGTTAGGATTAGCCTCAGGAGGGAAATTGCAGGCCAAAAAATGAGGATGAGTTTGCACTGAATTAAGCCTCAAATTCTAGGATTCCAGTAGGAAAATCGCAATCGGTACAGGAAGCCGGTACAGCAATAATAAGCTCTTTGTGTGACCCTTTAATTGCACATTTAGGTAATTCATTAACTGCTGTACAAGTGTAATTGTGTTGTTAGCTCACAGAAGATTTGATCATTTACGCGAGGAAGGTTTCGAATTGCTTGTTCCGGGTTGGGTAAACACAGATCTGTGTTTTTACCATCGTCTTGTCAATAGACAATAGGTGCAGGAGTAGACCATTCGGCCCTTCGAGCCAGCACCAACATTCAATGTGATCATGGCTGATCATTCTCAATCAGTACCCCGTTCCTGCCTTCTCCCCATACCCCCTGACTCCGCTATCCTTAAGAGCTCTATCTAGCTCTCACTTGAATGCATTCAGAGAATTGGCCTCCACTGCCTTCTGAGACAGAGAATTCCACAGATTTACAACTCTCTGACTGAAAAAGTTTTTCCTCATCTCCGTTCTTAATGGCCTACCCCTTACTCTTAAACTGTGGCCCCTGTTTCTGGACTCCCCCAACATTGGGAACACGTTTCCTGCCTCTAACGTGTCCAACCCCTTAATAATCTTATATGTTTCGATAAGATCCCCTCTCATCCTTCTGCCACTCTCCCCTGTTGCTCAGGCAGAAGCTCTACCGCGAGGGTTCAAGTTCCACTCCAGAGACTTCAGCGCAAAAGCTCTGCCCGCACACCAGCCACCAATGTTGCACCCGCTGGAAGTGCCAATTTGTGGACGAGACATTAAACCAAGCCCTTGTCTGCTCTGTCTGGAGAGTACAAAAGATTCATTGAAGAGTAGGAACTTACTCTGTGCTATGGCCAATATTTATCACTCAACCTCCAACATTTATTTGGAGGATTAAAAAGGTTATTAAACGTTTGTGTCTATGGGACCTTGCCATTTGTAAATTGTGCGAGCGTGTGTTTTTATATTTATATATATATATATATGTACACACACACACACACACACACACACACACACACACACACACACACACACACACACACACACACACAAGTATGGCCTGATTGAAGGATCTCGATTGGTTTATTCCGGAAATTCCAGTCTGCAGCATTCCCTTCCAGATGGTATTGGTATTGATTTACGAACAATACCGATATTAATATCAATACCGAAGAGAGACACAAAATGCTGGGGTAACTCAGCGGGTCAGGCAGCATCTCTGGAGAAAGAAACAGGTGATGTTTTGAGTCAAAATCCTTCTTCAGACTGAGAGTCGGGGGGGAGCGTAACTAGAGATGTGAAAAGGTTCAGAATAAATCAGAGCTGGCACTGACGACCAAGGAAAGGAAAGGAAAAATGGTCGATTGTTGGCTGTGGAAAATGTGATAACGAAGGGCTATATGGACGGGAACAGTGGAACTGGCAGGGTGAGGGGTGGGGGAGTGGCAAAGAGAGAGGGAACGCAGGGGTTACTTGAAATTAGAGATTCATTTCATACCGCTGGGTTGTAAGCTTCTTAATACCGATACCAATTTGTACTGGAAGACCAACAAGTTTTTTTGCACTGCTGAGGTTCTTTGCACTACTAAGGTATTGATATTGGTTTATTATTGTCACGTGCATCGAGTTACAGTGAAAAGCACAAAGTACTTTGGCTTGGACCATCATGGTCTGGTTTACTTAGAACAGCTGATAAATGATTGAATATTATTTGTTATGTTGTTGCATTTAATGTGCCAGTAAAAGTGCAGCAAGTAAGAATTTCATTGTTCTAGACCCGATGTATATCACGCTTGACTCTTTGAAATTTCCTGCAGATCAGAGTGTGTCTTTTGCTGATTAGATGATCATCCAGAAGCATTTGATGTCTGCATTAGATGTCTT
Organism: Rhinoraja longicauda; assembly: GCF_053455715.1. Lineage (NCBI taxonomy): Eukaryota > Metazoa > Chordata > Chondrichthyes > Rajiformes > Arhynchobatidae > Rhinoraja > Rhinoraja longicauda. The sequence goes on from NC_135959.1 coordinate 20,363,777, forward strand.
GAGTTAGCAGCAATCTTGGGCGCAGCCTGTTGATCAGCGAGTACTTTGTTACGTGGCTGCTCGGGGTGAACCTTGACAAGAACCCTTGCGTCTTTTTCCAGACCTTCTTTCTGAATGCACAGTCCACAAAGACGCGAATGCTTGTCTTATCCTCACCACGCTCTCGGGGATCGTGCTTCGGTAGTGAACTCTGAGCATGTTAAATGGATCTAAAGTGGCGGGACCCTCTCATTGCCAGCCAAAGAGAGTGGCGAAACCGTGGAACGATTTAAAAATGCATGAGATAATGATTTTTAAGCAAGGACAAGGCTAGGGATGAGAGGATGGGAGGAAGTTGTGTGTGAGTGAGTGCTGGTGGAAAGAAGAAGAAGAAAGTATTTGAGCGGAGGAGAGAAGATATTAAATGATAAGAGGTGATCATGCACAGCAAAGGGAAGTGTTCCAGGAATGAGAGAAGAAACAAAAGATTGCAACGGGGAAAATTAAAAGACCAATCTCGGAATTGAGGTTGGAGGTGTAAATGGTTCCAAACGGTGTATTCACATGATGTAAATTTTAATGGTTTTTCTAATTTGCATGGATTGATCAATTTTAAATAAGAAAAGTGACAATGTATTGTTTAAATCAGAAAGTAGATGCTAGTACTTTGTCAACGATGTCTTTAATTTCTCCATTATTGTTTGGTTTCAAAGTATATTCAAATGCATCTTTATCAGCCATCCAGACACTCTCAAGTACCCATGAATATCTTCTGAGCATTACATAGGCATTTCTGTATGTTTGAGACAAAGGAGATTGCGGATGCTGGAATCTAGAACAACAATGCAACACTTTGGGCGGCACAGTGGCGCAGCTAATGGAGCTGCTGCCTCACAGTGCCAGAGACCCAGGATCAAACTTGACCTCCGGTGTTGTCTGTGCGGAGTTTGTACATTTTCCCTGTGACCCACATGGGTTTCCTCCAGGTACTCTGGTTTCGTCCCACATCCCAAAGACGTGCGGGGTTGTAGGTCAATTGCCCCTAGTGTGTAGGGAGTAGATGTTGGATAACATAATAGAAGTAATGTGAAGGTTGGGCGGCGTGGACTCGTTGGGCTGAAGTGCCTGTTTCCATTCTGTATTTCTGAACTCTAAAGAACATGTAGGACAAGCTGAGCCTCCAAAGATACTGGGTGTTATGCTGGATTTTTACAATTTCCTGCTTATGTGTTTTTGAGGTTAAATCACCATTGTGATGCTGGAAACACGACACCAATTTGTACACAGCAAACTCCACGAATATCATATGACCACAAAGAGAATTTGTGTTTGTTAAACAAAACGTTGACACTCAGACTCCTGGGAGAAGTCCAGCAGAGACACTGGCTCACACTGCCAGAGGCTAGGGTTCAAGCCCGACCTCTGATGCTGACTGTGAGGAGGTGGCACTTTCTCCCACATGGATTTCTCCCAGTGCTCTGGTTTCTTCCCACATCTCAAAGACATGTGGGTTGGTAAGTTAATTGTCCCTCGTGTGTAAGTGAGGGGTAAAATCTGTAGGGAGTTGATGAGAAGGTTATGATGGGGTTCCATTCCTGTTCGTAACCCATACAGTTTGCAAATCAAGGCCAAACAAGGGCAACGTTTAGTGTCGGAAGGAACTGCACATGCTGGTTTCCACCAAAAATAGACACAAAATGCTGGAGTAACTCAGCAGAACAGGCAGCATCTCTGGCTAGAAGGAATTCCCATTCCTTCTATCCAAAGATGCTGCCTGTTCTGCTGAGTTACTCCAGCATTTTGGGTTTATCAAGGGCAACGTGTAATGGTTTCGTTTCGTTTATTGTCACATGTACCGAAGTACAGTGAAAAGCCGTTAGTTGCATACTAACCAGTCAGCAGAAAGACTATACATGATTACAATCGAGTCGTTCACAGTGTACAGAAACATTATGAAGGGAATAACGTTTAGTGCAAGATAAAGTACAGTAAAGATAATCTAAGAGTCTACAATGAGGTAGATAGTAGCTGAGGACCGCTCTCTAAAAGCAGTCAGTTGGTGACCATTATTGGTTGATTGGATGATTCAGTTGTTGGATGATTCAGTCTGAAGAAGGGTCTCGACCCGAAATGTCACCCATTCCTTCTCTCCTGAGATGCTGCCTGACCTGCTGAGTTACTCCAGCATTTTGTGAATAAATACCTTCGATTTGTACCAGCATCTGCAGTTATTTTCTTATACTACCAGTTGTTGGTTGATGGCTCATTTGCCTGACAACAGCTGGGAAGAAGCTGTCTTTGAATCTGGAGGTGTGTGTTTTCATACCTCTGTATCTCTTGCCTGATGGGAGAAGGTCATAAGTGATAAAAGCAGAATTAGGCCATTCGGCCCATCAAGTCTACTCTGCCATTCAATCATGGGTGATCTATTTCTCCCTCCTAACCCCATTCTCCTGTCTTCTCCCCATAACCCCTGACACAGAAGAGGGTGAGACACGTCCTTAAAATTGACATGTAATTAAAATGAGGATGTTTAGCTATTTAACCATTCTGATATAGTCGTAAACCCAGCTCCCACCCAGCAGAAGATCCCTGCAGTCCCACAGCAGCCAGCAAATCCATCTCTCCGGTCTCCCAATGTTCATTTGTATGGGTTGTGCATAAATTGGGCGTTTATAAGCTGGGGAGGACCTGTATTTATTTCTCAGGCATTCAAAGCATGAGGCTGTCTGATGAATCACTTTGTGGAAAGGTCATGAATCTTAAAAATGGCAACCTTCCAGATCTTTATTTCCCCCCCCCCCGCTCTTTGTATAATCATTGAATGTTAATTTTGTTTGGTTATGTTTGAATAAATAGGATATTGTTATTATAGGTGTCTATTTAAAAAGAAACTAATTATAATCCAGGAGCTAAGCAGTTCCTCCTGATGTGCTCTATTTTGAGTACAGCATACAGATCGAAGACTTCCCATTTAAAATTCCGAATGCAAGGGCGCTCTCTACATCTTTTTCATCGTGTCCTTGAGTGGGCAGTGACTCATTTGACGTACTTTGTACCTCTCTGAGACAGACAGTGATGGGCTCAGGTCTCGCTTCAAAGACTTTGGTATAAAAATGCAGTCTAACTCTTGCCAGTGAAATTCTGATGGGGAGCTGCACTTTTATGGATTCTGTCTTTAAACTGATGCACTTGTCTTTCCTCAGGTGGTTGTTAACAAGTTCCATAGCATTATATCGAAGAACGGGAGGATTTTTAATTCAACGTTTTCTTTTAAGAAAGACGTTTTGTTAATTATTCTGTACCTCGTTGTGAGAGCTGGTGGTGTGCAAAATGTCCCTTCCTTCTGGAATATTCTGAAATGGTTGTGAAAGTTGCTATGGAAATGCAAGCATTTTTCTCTTCATTGCAAGCTGTTTGCACAGCCTGAAATCTCTCGCTTATGACACCGTCTTTCATCAGCTCAATCATGAATATAGTCGGTTTGTTGTCATCTGTGATGTGAGTGAACATCTTGTGAGTCATTCTGTTCTCTGTAAATAGCAGCATTTGTCTTTCTAAAGTACAGGTAAATAATAACAATTGTTGCCTTGCTCAATATTTACAGTGTGGGATTCTGTCTCTCTCACTGCTTCTGGATGGAGTGTCCAGGAGTGAGAAGCTTATGTCAGGAAAATAACTTATCATCGTCTTCTGAGAACTATCTCTATTTTGAGTGTAAATAAAAACACATATTGCTGCAGTAATTCTGAGTCTGGAAGACATAGATAGGTGATGTTTTGGGTTGGGACCCTTCTGCAGAATCTGAAGAAGGGTCCAGAGCTGAAACGTCACATATCCATGTCCTCCAGAAATGCTGCCTGACCAGCTGAGATACTCACTTTGTGGGGTTTTTTTGTAAGCCAACACTTGCAGTTCTTTGTGTTTCCATTTTGTGATGTTTGTTTAAGTTTCAGTGACCAATGAAATTATTTTTTTCTTAATTTATTTCTATAACTTTAAAACGCGAAAAATCAAGGTTCAGTCTATTCCTCTTAGAATGTAAGAGAACTCCCAGGTTCTATTTCTAACGAGAGTCAGAGTTATCCTCAGTATGCATCAACATCGCCTCATACAGGTTATCTGGCTTTTGTCAAACAGCCAAATCAGGGATCAAGCTGCGTCTAAATTGCAGCCATGTTGATGATGATGATGATGAATAAGTGCGAAGGATGCACATACAAGGAATGTGCCTTGGTGCTCCGCTCACAAATGACGACACAGACACACAGTTAACAATTAAGAATGAAGCATAACCACATCAAAACAATAAGGATACAACATTACGGTCTAAACATGTGGGTGAAAATAAACCAGAGCAAAAAAGAGACTACAGACTTCGGTGGAAAAAAAACTGTTTTTATGTCTGGCTGTGGCTGCTTTGACAGTCCGGAGTCGCCTTCCAGAGGGAAGTGCTTCAAAGAGTCTGTGGCCAGGGTGAGAGGGGTCAGAGATGATCTTGCCCGCTCGCTTCCTGGCCCTTGCAGTGTACAGTTCGTCAATGGGGGGTAAGTTGCAGCCAACAACCTTCTCAGCTGTGCGAACGATCCGTTGCAGCCTCCGGATGTCGTGCTTGGTGGCTGAGCCAAACCAGACCATGATGAAGAAGGTGAGGACAGAATCAATGATAGCCGTATAGAATTGGACCATCATTGCCTGTGGCAGATTGTGTTTCTTCAGTTGCCGCAGGAAGTACATCCTCTGTTGGGCTTTTTTGACTGTGGAGTCGATGGTGGCCCCCCATTTAAGGTCCCTGGAGATGATGGTTCCAAGGAACTTAAATGACTCCACAGATGTGACTATGTTGTTGTTGATGGTGAGTGGGGGGAGGGGAGGGGGATCTCTTCGAAAGTCTAATGATGTTCGATGTTCCTCCATTATCCCCAGTGGCTGAAAATCTGCTCCCTAAATCAGTGTGGATTCTGCGGCAAGGTGGACATGTTCTTCAACTTGCAACAACTGAAAGCAAACCATGGAGGAAAGCTTTGTCTCCCATCAATTAGGAGAGACTGAGAAACACCCTCCTCAAATTTGGCTCTCCACAGAAATTCACCGCAATCTCATGTTTGCTCGAAAAGGATGTTGTCAGGACTCAAGGGTCTGAGCTATAGGGAGAGGTTGAGCAGGCAAGGACTCTATTCCTTGGAGCGCAGGAGGATGAGGGGTGATCTTATAGAGGTGTATAAAATCGTGAGAGGAATAGATTGGGTAGGCGCACAGAGTCTCTTGATCAGAGTAGGGGAATCAAGAACCAGAAGACAGAGGTTTAAGGTGAGGGGGGGAAAAGATTTAATAGGAACCTGAGGGGTAACGTTTTCACGCAAAGGGTGTTGGGTGTATGGAATGAGCTGCCGGAGGAGGCAGTTGAGGCAGGTACTATCGCAATGTTTAAAAAACATTTGGACAGGTATGTGGATAGGACAGGTTGAGAGAGATAAGGGCCAAATGCAGGCAGGTGGGACTCGTGTAGATGGGACATGTTGGCCGGTATGGGAAAGTTGGGCTGAAGGGACTGTTTCAATGCTGTGAGACTCTATGCAAGCCATGATGGTTGCAAGCCATGCAAGCCTGTAGATTTAGATCAGAGCCAATCTTAGTAAACACAAGTGACACACTAGGCTACATCATTGCCACTTAATTCACGACACTCTTATACCTCACCTGCAACAAACTTCCTGTAGGAATGTCCGAACCAATGGAAAAGTATTCAACCCACAGTGACCATGCTCCAGAACCAAGGTCACCGAACTCTGTGGTGGAATTACTCTATGCTTTCTATTATGAATGCTCAGGGACCGAACTCTGAGACATCATCACCTCATTCACAGAAACATGCAAACATTGCAGTCAGCTTCCCCAAGACCAAGTCCAAATCTGTGCCCGCTGCATGCTTTGCCTTCTGACTATAGCTATTCTTAACAAGACTCTGGAAAGGTTGGACCACTTTCCAAACCTCAGTAGCCATCTCTCGACAAATGCAAACTTTACGATAAAGCTCATCATTGCTTTTTCCCTCTCCCTACCCCACCCCTCTCCCTACCCCGCCCCTCTCCCTACCCCGCCCCTGTCCCTACCCCGCCCCTCTCCCTACCCCGCCCCTCTCCGTACTCCACCCCACTCCCACCCCTCTCCCTACCCCACCCCTCTCCCTACCCCGCCCCACTCCCTACCCCGCCCCTCTCCCTACCCCGCCCCTCTCCCTACCCCACCCCTCTCCCTACCCCGCCCCTCTATCACCCCTCTCCCTACCCCGCCCCTCTCCCTACCCCGCCCCCACCCCTACCCCACCCCTCTCCCTACCCCTTCCCCGCCCCTTTCCCTTCCCCACCCCTCTCCCTACCCCGCCCCTCTCCCTACCCCGCCCCTCTCCCTACCCCGCCCCTCTCCCTACCCCACCCTCCCTTCCACATCCCAACTCATTTCTGCACTCCGACTCTCAAGCCGAAGCATCACCCATTCCTTCTCTCCTGAGATGCTGCCTGACATGCTGAGTTACTCCAGCATTTTGTGAATAAATACCTTCGATTTGTACCAGCATCTGCAGTTATTTTCTTATACTTCCCCCTCCCCCCATCTTTTCCTGAACTAACCAATAACTTGTTCAATGCCCCCATGTTTACACAAGAGTCCCCTTTAATTGTGAGATACTCCTCAGTGCCATCTTGCGTGGAGTTGCCAAGTCACAGAGTGCACAGTGAAAACGTTGCATTGCATTTTAGAATGAAAATGCATTTGGAGATTGTTTTGGAGAGGAAGAATGCGGGTTTGATTTTTTTTTGTTTTAATTTCCAAATTAAAGTTTATTCGTAATAGAAAAACATTTTATTCGTTTATTCGTAAGGCAAAAACAAAACAAAAAACTCTTCAAAACATTAAAATATTACTAGTAGACACAAAATGCTGGAGTAACTCAGCGGGACAGGCAGCATCTCTGGAGAGAAGGAATGGGTGACGTTTCGGGTCGAGACCCTGCTGAAGGGTCACCCATTCCTTCTCTCCAGAGATGCTGCCTGACCCGCTGAGTTACTCCAGCATTTTGTGTCCACCTTCGATTTAAACCAGCATCTGCAGTTCTTTCTTACAAATATTGCTGGTGAGAATGATCAGCCATGATCACATTGAATGGCGGTGCTGGCTCGAAGGGCTGAATGGCCTCCTCCTGCATCTATTGTATCCGGTAGTGTTTGCACCTGCCTATAATGCTTTGCATGCAGCACTCATGTGGCCCCTGGGGTGACCCTCTTGCCCTTGCCTTGTTTGAGGGGAGGAGATTGAATGTGAGGTGCAGAGCGGGCAGCGTGTGCAGGGGGAGTGTTCTTGGTGCACAAGTGCTCAGGGATTAAGTGCCGAGGGTTGAGGCGATTCGCAGTCTGTCTCCCTCCCTTCCCTCCCCTCCCCTGCTCTGCTCTGCCCTGCCCCTGTTGCTTGGAGGCTTTGTCCTTGCGAGTTGCGCATTCCCCGCTCGGCGGGTGGAGGAACTGGGCTGGAAACTTTCCCAGGGCGAGATGTGACCAAGTTTCCACCAGCTCCGTGCCGCTGCCGTCTCTCTGACTCTGCGATCCAGCTGGGGATGCTGGGCGCAAATCACTGGGATAAAAAGTTTGTGGAACTTCCAGCGACTGGGGCGAGATGATGATGCAAGGGAAAGTGAACCGACTTTTTAAGAAGGACCTCCATGTGGTTGAGACGATGCAGAGGTACAAAGGTGCGGCTTGCGACCCCGAGCCCGATGTCGGGCAGACTCCCCTGAGTGAAGTCACCGACAAGACCCTGGATGTAAGTTAAGTTGAGCGCTGTTGTTCCTCATGCTATGGCAACTTCCCAGATAGTCACTAAGTCTCAGCTCTCTTCCCCAACGATGCACCTGGCAGCTTCATTTCGAGTGCCAGTCCGCTGCTGCCAGTCGGTGGAGATATGTTGTGTCTCACTGTGTGTGGAATAAGATATGACCATCCCAGATCCCCCCCATGTTCAACTGCTAAACCTCCCCTTAGTTCTGGCAGCGAGAGAGGTCTTCAGATTGTTGCTGAATATTTATAGCCGTTCATAACAAAATCATGTTTGTATGTCTGCGTGTGTGCTTTAAAATCGTAGTAAATCTCCAAATTCTGAGCTTTCTTTCTGAGGCCAAGTACTTCAGTGTAATGGCTCAGTGACTAATAATTATGGTGTATAATTATGGTATGCTGCAGGGAATCGTATAGAATGTAAGAGAGATTGGTCAAAAAGTAACACTTGGCTGTTGAGTGCTTTAGGATATTTTGAAAAAGGCATGAAGGGATTTTATTCTGGTAGTTTGTTTTATTTTCCGGTCAGGAACCAGTATTGTTTCGTCCAGTACTTTCATTGCCTGTAAATGTCTGTCATCCTTGCATTGGCTATTTTTGCATTGTGGTTTGTTTTAGGAAAAAGAAATCCCAGTTGCTGGAATGAATAATATATGCATTTAAAATATTGCTCTCCTTCTTGGATGGAAGCTTTGCATAGTTTTGCAAGAGTGGAATGTAAAATAATTTATTCTGCTGTGCGTAGGTTGTAAAGCACTAGGAAAAGGAAGAAAATACTTGCATTTGTTTTGTGCCTCTCACGGTCTTAGACGCTCCCAAATTACGTTCAACAAATTACTTCAGTCCTGTTGGATTGAATATGCCTATATAATTTGTAATATAGGAAACATGCAAAGCCCCCTGGCACTTTCCCTTGTAATCACAGGACATGTAATGTCTATCTGTACACCTCCTCTCAAACTTCCAACAGGCACATTCAACGTGAAACAGTTTCGTGTGCAGCTCTTGCAACCTCGTATGCTGCATTTGGTGTTCCTGATGTGGTCTCCATTACATCAGTGAGACCAAGTGCAGACTGACAACAGTTTTACAGAACACTTGGGGTGGCACGGTGGCGCAGCGGTAGAGTTGCTGTCTTACAGCACCTGAGACCTGGCTTCCATCCTGACACCTGGTGCTGTCTGTATGGAGTTTGTACGTTCTCTCCGTGATCGTGTGGGCTTTCCCCCGGTGCTCCAGTTTCCTCCCACATTCCAAAAGTGTACAGGTTTGTAGGTTAATTCACTTCGGAAAAATTTGTAAATTGTCCCTAGTGTGTAGGACAGTGCTAGTATCTGGGGATCGTTGGTCGATGCGGATGCGGTGGGCTGAATGGCCTGTTTCTATGCTGTATCCCGAAACTAAACTATACTAAACATTTGCACTCTGTTTGCCAAAGGCAGAGGCTGCTTTAGCCTTTAGAAATACAGCGTATTACAGGCCAATCGAGCCCGTACCGACCAGCGATCATCTCGTGCACTATCATACAGGATAGGGACAATTTATAATTTGCAGCACTGCAAATTCCAATAGTATGAAGATTGAATTCTGAAATTATAAATAACACCCCCTAACCACTCTCTTTCCACTGCCCCCACCCTCCCCTACCAATCTGGTGCACACACATTTCTACCACTATCTCCCTCCACCCTGAACCTTTTCCCTACTTTGTTTGTTCATCTTCCATCCCAGAGTCTGTCGTTTCCCTTTTTCCTCCCTCGCTAACCTCCCCCTTGCCCCTTCCACCCATACCTATCCCTTTTCTGTGTAAGAAACAACTGCTGAATTTGGTTTCAACCGAAGATGGACGCAAAATGCTGGAGTAACTCAGCGGGTCAGGCAACATCTCTGGAGAAAAGGAATAGGTGACGTTTCGTGTCGAAACCCTTCTGACTCTTCAGAGCCTGAGTTACTCCAGTTTTTTTTGTGTCTTATGTTGAAAGACTGGAGCGACTAGGCTTGTACACACTGGAATTTAGAAGGATGAGAGGAGATCTTATCGAAACGTATAAGATTATTAAGGGGTTGGACACGTTAGAGGCAGGAAACATGTTCCCAATGTTGGGGGAGTCCGGAACAAGGGGCCACAGTTTAAGAATAAGGGGTAGGCCATTTAGAACTGAGATGAGGAAAAACCTTTTCAGTCGGAGAGTTGTGAATCTGTGGAATTCTCTGCCTCAGAAGGCAGTGGAGGCCAATTCTCTGAGTGCATTCAAGAGAGAGCTAGATAGAGCTCTTAAGGATAGTGGAATCAGGGGGTATGGGGAGAAGGCAGGAACGGGGTACTGATTGAGAATGATCAGCCATGATCACATTGAATGGCGGTGCTGGCTCGAAGGGCCGAATGGCCTGCTCCTGCACCTATTGTCTATTGTCTTATCTTCCATCCCTCTTCTTTTGCATTTCACCTCTTCTTTCCTTATCTGACACTCTTGTCACCTTTTCACCTCGAGTCGCTGTCGCTTACTCTACCCATCTACCTATCACTTGCCAGGCTTTGCCAAATCCGACGTCTATTTTCCAACTGAGATCCATCTGCCTGAAGAAGTGTCCCAACCCGAAACATCGTCTTGCGAATCCCTCCTCAGATGCTGCGTGAGTTCCCCCAGCCTTTTGTCGTTTCAGTAAATTATTATACCTTGTTGAAAGATTAGTGTCGGTTTAACATTGATCTGCTATCTTCTCAAGATGGTGGAATTCCCATTATACCTGGGAAACTGCTTCTGGCAACTCATCAGTTATCTGAGGTAATCCCAGTTTAATAACCTAACGTAAGCCTTTGAGTCTTCAGCATTCGTTTTAGGGCAGCAATGAATATTTCCCACGAATGTTCTGACAGCAGCTGATTTCAACTCCAGAAGCTCCAACGCCAAGAAGATTACAGGCTCTAAACGTAATTTCCAGAACACATTTCTTGCCACGGAATAGAAGCTTTAAGTTGAATTTTTTCATAAAAACCCTAAAATACCGGCAGATGTTGGAAATCTGAAACAAAGGAAAAAATGCTGGAAATGCTCAGCAGACCAGGCAGCATCCATGGAAAGAGATAGAGTTTAATGCATTGGAACAAAGACTCTTCATCAGAACTGGAAAGGAAGGCAGCATGGTGACGCAGCGGTAGAGTTGCTGCCTTACAGCGTCAGAGACCTGGGTTCGATCCTGACCACGGGATCACGTTATTCTGCACGGAATTTGTACGTTCTGCCTGTGACTGCGTGGGTTTTCCCTGGTTCTCTGGTTTCCTTCCACACTCCAAAGACGTACAGGTTTGTAGGTTAATTTGCTCTGGTAACATTATAAATTGTCCCTGGTGTCCAGGATAGTGCAAGTGTACAGCGTGATTGCTGGTCACTGCGGACTCATGGGCCAAAGGGCCTGCTTCCATGCTGTGTCTCTTAATTCTGAAGTAAAGTAAAGAAAACAGGTTTGTTTTAAATTGTAGGGAGAGTGAGGGGTAGATGGATAACTAGGCAAGAGGCAATGCAAGAGAGAGAGAGAGAGAGCGAGAGGCTGAATTCCCATCGGAGACAGGAGCAGAACTACCTCAAGTATCTTCCTGGGAAAGAGGTGGCTGTGTTATTCAGCAGTAGTTGAAAACTGCAGATGTTTGACATCTGAAATACTACTGAAAATGCTGAAATGCTTCATCAGTTGGGCAGCATCTTTAGTTTAGCATCTTTAGTTACAGCACGGAAACAGGCCCTTCGGCCAACCAAATCCATGCTAACCAGCGTTCCACTTACACTAGCACAAGGGACAATTTATAATCTTTACCTAAGCCAATTAACCTACAAACCTGTATATCTTTGGAGTGTGGGAGGAAACTGGAGCACCCGGGGAAAACCCATGTGGTCGAACAAACTCCATACAGACAGCACTCCTAGTCAGGATCGAACCCAGGTTTCTGGCACTGTAATGGCAGCAACTCTACTGCTGCGGCACCTTGCCGCCCTTTCTGTGGAAAGTAAACCAGAGTTAACGTTCAGGACGTAAAACCTTCATCAAAGCTGGAGAAGGGAGAGAAAATGTAGTTGGGAGAGAGATGTTTTATGTTGTGTTGGCAGGTACTTCATGTCTGATCAAATTTTAGCTGTCCCCTTGGATTGACTAGACCTCATTCAAGGATGAAAGCTATCATCAGCAAAGTTAAATGGGAAAAGCTTGGGTTATTCTGCAGGGACTTAATAGTTGTCAAAGTTCACGGCTGGTTCAGATTGGAACAGATTCCCTCAAAATGGCAGAAGGTCTAAGGACTAAGGAACAGAAGATTAAAATTTGATACATGCTTTGTAAATGCATGTTGCTTTTTAATTTAACAAAACATATGAGCCAGTAGTGTTTCATTTCCAGTGTCATATTGCAAGAACATGCTCCAATTGTTGGACCCACAGGCCAATGAACGTTATAATCAGGGTAATATTCACAATATCATATCATATCATATCATATCTATACAGCCGGAAACAGGCCTTTTCGGCCCACCAAGTCCGTGCCGCCCAGCGATCCCCGTACATTAACACTATCCTACACCCACTAGGGCCAATTTTTACCTTTACCCTTTTTGTTAATTAAAAGTAAATTGTTTTAAACATATTTTCTTTGCTCAACACATCATCCTCTTTTCCTCTCTGTTCTGTTTATCACTCCGTTTACATATTATTAGTTACTTTCTGCTCTTTTTGAGCAGTCTTAAATTAATAATGCGCCCTTTTGTTTTGGAAGAAGGCGACCTCAAACCACCTTTGAGCCCTTGATTTCCTTTGCAAAGTTGGTAGCAACATTTAGATGAAAACAGTGCATTAATAAAAAAAACTCAGATAGGAAAGGCATAAAAGATTAACCCGTGGGATGAAATAAAAAAATTCTCTCTCGTATGTTTATGTGAATTCACTTTAAACCCATCTCTGCTTTAAAACCCATCCGTGCTCTTCAGCTTGACCCCCTCCTGGCGTGAGCGAGTTCCACATTTTCTACGCTTCTGAGTGAGCAGGTTTCACGAGTAGAAACATTTTCTCTCCGTTTTGCCCAAATCTTGATGTAAAGCTTCATGGAACACCCCCTCGGCCCTCCTCTTTTCCAGTGCAGACTTCCAGTCTTACCAGAATTTTGGTGAGAGCTCTAACCTTTCTGTATGTTGATCTTTTTTTCCCGCCCTCTACTGTGCCTCTTTGTGACAGACCATTTAACGTTGACTAATCTACATGATTGAGGATGAGTATGTCATAGTGGCAGTCAAGAGCCGAGACATGTATTTGTCATATGCATCAAGAACAGAACAATGCAATTCTTACTTACAAAATTGAGGTGTTGTTAAACCGTGACCGTCTATGGTTCAGTGTTGACAGTAAGAGATCTTGCCCTTGAAATTGAGCATTGAAATGCACAAAAGAAAACTTAGGTTCGATGGAATTTGCAAGGATAGACCATACGGCTGGATCATGTTCGTTTCTTCATGCTTCTTTTGGCCCTCACAGCCTGCAGTCAACCCCATAGGCATAATCTTCTATTCTTACTGTTGATTTGTCCTGGAATATCCCTTTGAGTCTCCCGAGTACTTTACAGGATTTTGAAGTGTAGTAACCGGTGCAGCGCAGGAGGCAGAGTGGGTCCGTTTGCACAAGACAAGCTGACATGTGTAAAGAGGCTGGAGTAACACAGCGGGTCAGGCAGCATCTATGGAGAAAAGGAATACGTGATGTTTCGGGTCGAGACCCTTCTTCAGACTCTCATTACCTATTCCTTTTCTCCAGAGTTGCTGCCCGACCCGCACGCGGAGTTACTCTAGCCTTTTGTGTTTGTCTTCGGTTTAAACCAGCATCTGCAGTTCCTCCTTACACATAGCATGTGTGAAGACCTGTTTGCGTAATTGGCTCAGGGGCATATGTTGGCGACTGGACGAAGGCAACCTTCCCTGTGCTACATATTTTTCATCCATCTGAGAGAGTTACTGGACTTTGACTTAACATCATACCAAAAGTGCAGCACTCCTTCAAATACTGCACCAGTGTGCAACCTTCAGGTAGTGCTTGTATTGTCTTTCCACTGACTGGTTAGCACGCCACAAAAGCTTTTCACTGTACCTCGGTACATGTGACAATAAACTAAGCGAAACTAAATCTCTGGTGTGAGACTTAAGCTCGCAACTGTCGCTGCCAGTCAAAATACTAGAAAATAGGAGCAGGAACAGCCCCTTAAACTTGTCCTGGTATTCAATGTGATCATGGCTAATACCCTGGCCTTAACTCCTCTTCTGTTCCAAAGGAACAGTGAAGGAATGACAATTGATTTCTTTAACAATTAATTTCTTTATCAGAGATGAATTCTGCATTGTTCAAGTCTTGGGCTAATATAGAATGCAATCACATGCATCATTTATGCCCTTTCTTGTAAGGTTCTGCTATGGAACCTTTTGAATAAACAGCTTGTACTGCAAAAGCTTATTTCTGCTGCAGGATTTTGATCTTGGAGAGTTTATAGTACAGTCTTGGCTGTATAAAGGACATCATTATTTTAGAAAATGATTTTTTTAGTTCCAATTTTGCTTTCTTGGACTTTGTTCTATTTACCTCCATTATCCAGTTCCAAGAAATAGTTTCATTCAGATGAATGAATTCACTACAGAGGTCTTATTTATTTTGCTTCCATGGTTTTTTGGCAGGATGCTTGTACACTGAGTAGTGCACGGTGCAGATATCTGTATTTCATTCGTAGCATGTCAAGGCATTTTGTAGTTCCTGACCTCTCGCAGAGTCTTAGGCAGCTGTCGGCATTCCATTGGTAGTGTTGCTTTCTGGGCCAAGTGGTAATGAGGTACTGACTTATTTTGCTGATTTTCTTTCTGTTTTTTCACATTACCATTGTCACTGCACTTTCACCACCCCCTCCACTGGCTTGGGAGTTTGTAATTCAGGGTTTGATAAGTGGGCAGTTGAAGCAGAAGGAGCGCGGCAGACTAGTCATTCGGGAACAACGAACAAACTGCGGGAAGAACTCCAAGATAGACACAAAATGCTGGAGTAACTCAGCGGGTCAGGCAACATCTTAATTTAAGGTAGACACAAAAAGCTGGTGTAACTCAGTGGGACAGGCAGCATCTCTGGAGAGAAGGAACAGGTAACGTTTCGGGTTGAGATCCTTCTTCAGACCATGACCTGAAACGTTTCTCCAGAGATGCTGCCTGACCCGCTGAGTTACTCCAGCATTTTGTGTCTAACTTCAATGTAAACCAGCATCTGCAGTTACTTCCTACACGTTTTGTCTTCCGGAACTCAGTGGGTCGAGCAGGATCTGTGTGTTTGTGTCTGTGTGTGGGGGGGGGGGGGGGGGGGAGGAGTGGGGGATTGTCATGTGGAGGGATATTCAAAACCCACCATGTGGAATTTAAAATTCAGTTAATGAATTAAAACGGAATTAAACGCCGGCATCGGTAGTCGTGACTCTGAATCTGTTGGATTGTTACAAAAATATCTGATTTACAATTGCCCCTGTGTGGAGTTTCCTCCCACATACCAAAAATGTTAAGTTTGGTGAATTGTAGACACAAGGAACCGCAGATGCTGGTTTTATAAAAAAGGACCCAGTGCTGGAGTAACTTAGCAGGTCAGCAGGAACAGGCTTTACTTGCAGGCGGACCCGCTGAGTTACTCTAGCAGGTTGGTCGATTAATAGTCTGTTGTAAATTGTCTTCAGTGTGCTGATGAGTGGGAGAATATAGGAGGAGTTTATAGAAATGATTACCGTTGTATCATGCTAATTTATTAATTGAAAACACCCCCCAAATACCGTTCTCCTTCAAATATCTGTGTGAAGTGGTTTCTCCATTACTGCCCTATTACATCTTGCACTTTGGGTGTTTTTGTTCTCTAAATGCATTTTTTTTGGCCGATTCCAAACTGGTGACCATGGCTTGCAGTGTTCCATTCATCCATTACACTGAGCTTGCTGACCTGTGCTGCTTCCAGGTCTGAAGCCTAGATTTTAAAATTCACTTCCTTTTGTTGTAAATCTCACCTTGGCTTTGCACCTTCCTATCTGTGTGATCTTCTCCAGCCCCGCCATTCTCTACAACTGTGCACTCCTGCAGTTCTGACCTTTTATCACGCTTGAATTTAATCACTGGCGCTCTGGATTTCCATCCCCAAGTCTCAACAGCAACACCCCCCACCCCCCCTTCTCAATCTTCTCTGAGTCCTCCCACTACTGACTAAACTTCTGATCACTGAGTACATCCTCCTGTGGCCTTGTGGTAAACGTTGCATGATAAATCTTCAGTGCAGCACTTTCTAACGTGGCGTGTTAAAGACGCTGTAGAAATGTGTTGCTATTAACCTTCACCCTAATCAGGGAGTGTTTTGTTTAGCTTTTCTCTGCTCCATTGAGGAACTGGAGGGGATTAGAACTATATTAGCTCACGACATGAAAGTAAGCCTGCATTTCAAAGAGTTGCTAACATTTGGATTCTTACTCCCTCTCTTCCTCCAAATCTGCTGAAGGATGATTATTTAAAGTTAGCCTTCATCTGGACTGCAGCCAAAAACTTCCAATTTTCCAATACAGATTCACTATCTTTTTGAATATGAAGCTCAAAAAAATTGCCTATGTGGCCCACTCTGCTGCACTGTAACGATTGTTGTTAATTCCTGTTTCGATAAGCTGCGTATCGTGACAGCGCCGCGCGCTGCAGACTTTACTTTAGACTGTAGAGATACAATAATAATATATTCCTTTATTTGTCCCACACCGGGGAAATTTACAATATGGCGCGGAATTAGGCCCTTCGGCCCACCGAGTCTGCGCCGACCAGCGATCACCCCGTACACCAGCGCTATCCTACACACTGGCGACAATTTTTACAATTTTACCTAACCAGATTAACCTGCACTTCTTTGGAGTGTTGGAGGAAACCGGAAGACCCAGAGAAAACCCACGCAATTTAGATTTAGATTTTTTAGATTTAGAGATACAGCACGGAAACAGGCCCTTCGGCCCACCGAGTCCACGCCGCCCAGCGATCCCCGCACATTAACACTATCCTACACACACTAGGGACAATTTTTACATTTACCCAGTCAATTAACCTACATACCTGTACGTCTTTTGAGTGTGGGAGGAAATAGAAGATCTCGGAGAAAACCCACGCAGGTCACGGGAAGAACGTACGCACTCCGTACAGACGGCGCCCGTAGTCAGGATCGAACCTGAGTCTCCGGCGCTGCATTCGCTGTAAGGCAGCAACTCTACCGCTGCGCCACCGTGCCACCGAATCACAGGGAGGACGTACAAACTTCGTACAGACAACACCTGTAGTCAGGACCGAACCCGGGTTTCTGGTGTTGTAAGGCAGCAACCCTGCCGCTGTGGCGCCCAGTGTTAGAATGATTGGCTAATTCGCCTGGAGACAACACAGCGGTCGGTATGTGACTCAAATTGATTTTTACACATTGTTTGCCTGTTACCATCCTCGACTCACTGATTTTATCTGTGCTTTGAAAAAGCCCTCAAGCAAACGGTGTAGTTTGTGTCTCCTCTGCTCTTCCCCCCAGGTCTTTGTGAAACTTTCTTGATTGATAGGTAGATACTTTGTCTCATTTACCGTGAAGGTACAGTGAAATTTTTTTTTTTTTTTTGCATACACATTACACAAAAGAGTGGCCACATGGCGCAGGCAAAGTTACAAAGTACCCTTAAATATTGTTGGTCCCTTATTGCCCCCCCACCCCAACCAGAGGTTCCTCTTGTTTTCGGCACCCCGCACGCTGGGTCTCCTTTGTTCTTTGCGACCTCAGCCCCCAGGGACTCCGACCTCATTTTCCATGTCCCTCCTTGTTCTTGGTCAATGCTGGTGGCTCGGGGCCGAGTTTTAGAGTCCGCTATGCGCGAGGCAGGGCTGACCAGTTGACTGTCTGACTAAACGCCTCTTAATCTCATAACTCTGTCCAATTCCACCAGCTCCTGGCAGCACGTTCCAGATATCAACCGCTCTCAGTGCAAATAAAACACTTTCCCCACAGATCCCTTTTAAAACGTATTCCCCACACCTTCAACCTCTGCCCTCTTGGCTGTACCGGGTTAATGAATCCTAAACTTGACCCTTCTTGACAGAAATTTCACCTGCTAGCAGTCTCCTCCAGCGAAATGTGCCGAGGGTTGATAACCTAAAGAAAGAAAGTTAAATCTCGGCATTCCCTTTGTTTGTAGCAGCCTTATCTCTGATCTCAGCTCACGGGTTCAGTCTCCATTTTTAAAACTCCGTAATCTAGGTTACACAAAGAAGTCTGCGAAAGTAGCTGTCTTGTTTCCAAGTCACAGCCTTCTCAGAACACCTCATGGAACATGCCACATAGAAACACAAGCACAAATTCAAAGCAGACACTCTGCAGAGCTGAGGGAGTGCTGTCCATCGCAGGTGCTGCATCTAACTGAAATGTTTAAAGACATTCCCTCACTGCTCCCTAAGATCTCATTGTTTCGTCAAAAATCTACAGAGCAGATTATCCAAACGTCTCTCATGAATAAACCTCCCTTGACCATCATCACTGATAACAGGTTATCTATTTGGTGTTTGTTGCTCCTCCAGAGCTTGTTGTCACATCAACATTTGGTTGTCACAACAGTGTCTATGCATTGGCTGCAAATCACTGTAGAAGGTCCTATGAAAATGCAGGACTAGCTTTTGCCTTCAGTGAGGTAGACTTATTGTACTGCCCGAGGTGCCACTATTTGGCTCAGACATTCATCTTGA
Source organism: Rhinoraja longicauda (assembly GCF_053455715.1). Taxonomy (NCBI): domain Eukaryota; kingdom Metazoa; phylum Chordata; class Chondrichthyes; order Rajiformes; family Arhynchobatidae; genus Rhinoraja; species Rhinoraja longicauda. The sequence continues at coordinate 20,382,362 of NC_135959.1, forward strand.
GTTCCTCTTCCCTCTCCGTCGCTCCCCGCCCTAGTTGTCTTGCTAGTTTCACTGTCTGTATCCTTTCATTATCACCACTTTCACAGCCAACAATGGACCATTGTGGGCTTCACCTTTCTTGAGTTGTCGGTCGGTGCCAGCTCTGATTTGTTCTGTACCTTTTCATACCTCTAGTTTCCCTCTCCCCTGACACTCAGTCAGAAGAAACGGTCCCGATCCGAAATGTCACCTAATCCTTTACTCCAGAGATACTGCCTGGCCCGCTGAGTTACTCCTGCATTATGTGTCTATATTCATCTGAGACCATCTGCTCAAAAGGTCCTCAAACACCATGAAAAGCATAGTGGGAATATTCTTCCAGCAACTGGCCAACACTCGAGAGCAGAGAGCACTGATTATACCTTCAAGCCTCTCCTGTACCTTACAATGGTAATGCTCCATAATTATTGCCTTATGGTGAAGTTCTTTGAATATCTAGAGTTTAACTTCAAATTATTCCTTGTTTACATCTTTTCACTTCCTACCATTCCATCGCATTGTCCCGTTTAAAATATCTGGTTCATAAGTCATAGGAGAAGAATTAGGCCGTTTGGCCCATTGAGCCTACTCCGCCATTCTATCGTGGCTGATGTATCTTACCCTCTCAAAAGCGTTCTCCTGCCTTCTCCCTGTAACCTTTAACACCCTTACTAATCAAGATTCAAATCTGGGAAAGGTTCAACCATTGATCTTTCACCTCATTGTTCCTCGACCTCAGCACCTTGAAAGCACTGCTGCCCACACCCTGGTTACACCAAGCCCATTATCCAACTACCCATGACTCATTCACCAGCCTCTCTGTTTTAAAGTGGTTTCATAGTCTGAAACCTTCGCCAGACCTATGAACATCCCAAATTTCAACCCCCTTCCACTTCTGGCTACTTGTGCATCATTGTTCTGCACTTGGCGCCCAGGCCCCAAGGATTTGAGCTCCTCTGCTAATCCTCTTGTCTCTCTGCTCTTTAAAATCTATCTCCTTGACCATTTATGATGGCACTCCCATCTTTGATGATTCATTGGTCGAATGTCGCCTGATAACGCCCTCGAGCTGCTCCTTGGAAACTTTAGTTACATTGAAGCCACTATAAAAATAGACGGTAACGAGGTTAAAATTTAAGATTTCTGGCACCCTGGTGCAGCAGTTAGTGCTGCTACCTCGCAGTTGCAGCATCCCAGCTTTGATCCTGACCTGCAGTTTGCATAGGGAGGTTGCACAGGAGGTACCTGTGACAACATAAGTTGACTCTGGGCATTGTTTCCTCCCACATCGAATGACTTGATGGTAGACTAAGTGGCTACTGTAAATGACCTTACAATGTAATGGATGGTAGGAGAATCGGGATGGAGTAGATGGTCATGTTGCAGGGAAATAAAGTGGGGGAATGGAATTTATCGGGTTGTCTTGAGACGGCACATCCATAAAAATACTGTAAAGAAATATAAGAAACTTAAGGCACTTCTGCGACACAGCCTTGAACCAAATATTGGCATTCTTGACTGGTATATAAGCATGCAAATGTGCTCACGTGATGTTAAGGGAGAAATAAGTGCTTTGATTAAACAAATTTAAGACTGATCCTTGTTCTGAGTAATTTGCATTGGTTCTGATTAACACCTTCTCTAACCTGTGCATTAGAGCAACAGACACAACTCCAGGTGAAATTCTCCAGAGATGCTGCCTGACCCGCTGAGTTACTCCAGCACTTTGTGTCTATGTGTAAACCACCAGTATCTGCAGTTCCTTTCTTCACCTTCTAGGTGAAATTACTTCAGCTGAAAAGTCCATTCATTTGCTCTTTAACTGAACCCTGTTCATGAAATTCCACAAATTAGACAATAGGTACAGGAGTAGGCCATTCAGCCCTTCGAGCCAGCACCACCATTCAACGTGATCATGGCTGATCATTTACAATCAGTACCCTGTTCCTGCCTTCTCCCATACCCCAAATTAGTATTATGAACTAATAGTTTTTGAAGTTTTTGAGGGCGTGCAGTGTAGGTTTACTAGGTTAATTCCCAAAATAGCAGGACTCGTAAGTGGAAAGACTGGAGTGACTAGGCTTGTATACCCTGGAATTTAGAAGGATGAGAGGGGATCTTATCGAAACGTATAAGATTATTAAGGGGTTGGACACGTTAGAGGCAAGAAACATGTTCCCAATGTTGGGAGAGTCCAGAACAAGGGGCCACAGTTTAAGAATAAGGGGTAGGCCATTTAGAATGGAGATGAGGAAAAACCTTTTCAGTCAGAGAGTTATGAATCTGTGGAATTCTATGCCTCAGGAGGCAGTGGAGGCCAATTCTCTGAATGCATTCAAGAGCGAGCTAGATAGAGCTCTTAAGGATAGCGGAGTCAGGGGGTATGGGGAGAAGGCAGGAACGGGGTACTGATTGAGAATGATCAGCCATGATCACATTGAATGGCGGTGCTGGCTCGAAGGGCCGAATGGCCTACTCCTGCACCTATTGTCTAAGCGAGGGATTGTAAAAGGAGGCTGATTTTAATGTCTGTGGAGGGGAGAACATTTCCTGCTTAGCAATTCTCTGCTGATCATGTGAAATAATTCTTGCTCCAGGCCAGAATGTTGATGAAAAATCTACTATTATTAGGCATGCAAAATAAGGTAGATTTAGCGATGTTGTGGAATTATGTATGAAAACATGTTTCAATTGGTGTAGTGTGTTTTTAAGATTTGTTTTGTACTTGCCCTGCTATGATTTTATTTAGTACTTGATGACAATTCACTTCAAATCTCAGATGTACCTCTCCCCTCAGTTCTTTTTTGTTTTATGTTGTTGAAAGATTTGATTGTCGCTGAACCTCGATGGTTTTGTGAGATAATATTGTCGTTCCTGCTGAGAACAATGGCCTGCTGTTGAATAGAGGCATTTGTTCAGCGCTCTCTGACGTGAGATCCTTACTTGCTTTGTATACTGTTGTAATCCAGGTGGTTTTTAGTTCTCGTTGTGACCCATGCGTGTGCATTGTGTACGTGGAGGTCCCTGAGGCACCAGTAGGAAACTCAGCAAGAGAGCAGAAGCAGCCCACACCCATCTATTGTCTCTGAGGATCCCGCTGTGTTCATTAATGGAGTCAACAATCCTCTCTACCCCTTCAAGTTGATGAACAATTAGGTGACCCCCTGTTATGCGAGCTGTTGGTCTGAATTAGGCCCTTAAGAAGTAAATTTGATTTAAGTTTCCACCGGTGAAGGGGGGAGTTGACAGTTTTACTATCCACCCTGCTTCCACTGAGTGCTGACTCGGAGAGTGGAGAAAGAGCATGGAAATTGGGTCTTCAGGAGTAAAGTCGAACAGTGTAACTTTAGGATACACTAGTTTAGTTTATTATTGTCATGTGTACAGTGAAAAGCTTTTGATGCATGCTATCAATTAAAGAAAAGACTATGTATGATTATGATCAAGCCGTCCACAGATTTGGATAAAGGGTACAACATTGAGTGCAAGATGGAGTCTGATTAAATATCGTTGAAAGATCTTCGATGAGGTAGATGGGAGGTCAGGACTGCATTCTAGTGGTGAGAGGAGGGTTCAGTTAGCTGGGAAGAAACTCTCGTTGAATCTGGAGGGATGCGTTTTCACACTTGTGTACCTCTCGCCTGATGGGAAAGGGGACAAGAGGGAGTGTCCGGGGCGAGACTGGTCTTTGATTATACTGGTGGCTTTGCAAAGGCAAATTGAAGGGTAGATGGAGTCGATGGAAGGGAGGTTAGTTTTTGCGATGGTCTGGACTATGTCCACAACTCTCTCCAATTTCTTGTGGTCTTGGGTGGAGCTGTTCCCAAACCATGCTATGATAAAATGGTGCATCTATATAAGATGGTGAGGGTTGTTCAACATGCCAAACTTCCTAAGCGTTCTATGGAAGTAGAGCCGCTGGAGTGCTTTCTTGGCCAGAGCTTTGATGTGGCTTGTTTAGTGATAATTGCTGGTGATATTTATTCCTAGGAAATTGTAGCTTTTGACCATCTCTACTTCAATGCCGTCAATGTATATACTAATATACGAGGTGTGGGTACAAATATATAATTCACTGAATGTGGCATCACAGTTGGACAGGGTTATAAAAATGGCTACTGACACACTGGGCTTCATCAGTTAGGGCATTGAGTTTAGAAGTTGGAACATTGTGTTACAGTTGTCCAAGATATCAGTGAGGCGGCACTTGGAATATTGTGTCCAATTTTGGTCAATCTGCTATAGGAAAGATGCTATTAAGTTGAAAAGAGTGCAGAGGAGATTTTGAAGATGTTGCGACGAATCGAGGGACTGAATTATCGGGAGAAAATGGGCAGGCCAGGATTATTTTCCTTGGAGCACAGGAAACTGAGGAGTGATCTTATTGAGAAATATGAAATCATGCATGGCATAGATAGGGTGAATACACATGGTCTTTTTCCAAGGTTTTGGGAATCTGTAGGCTGTTGGCTGAGGGGTGATCTTATTGATGTTCATGAGTGGCACAGATAAGGTGAATAAGAAGATAAGCCAGTCTTTATCTCTGGGTTGGGGAATCTAAAACTAGAGGGCATAAGTTTATGGTGAGAGGGGAAAGATTTAATAGGAACCTAGGGGGCAACTTTTTCACATGGGGATGGTTGATTAAATGGAATGAGCTGCCGGGAAGTGGTTGAGGCAGGTGCAATAGCATAATTCAAAAGAAATTTGGACAGGTACATGGTGAGGAAAGATTCAGAGGATTATAATCAAGAACAGGCAAATAGGAATTGCGTCGATGGGTATTTCAGACGGCAGTTTAACTTATTGTCATGTGTACCAAGGTACAGTGAAAGGCTTTTGTTGCGTGCTATCCAGTCGTGGACGAGTTGGACTGAAAGGCCTATTTCCGTGCTTAATGACTAATTTGAACTAGGGATTTAAGAGTGATGTTAGAAAACCATTTTTGCACTCGAAACCTGGGTGTAATGTATATCTCTGTGGTATAGAAGAGAAGTTAGTAAGTTTAAAATCTGAAATGGTCAAACTTCCATTCCTTCAGAGGCATTGTGGAAAAGGCAGGCAGGCATGAGGAGTTGAGCTGAGCTCACTGGAAGTCAACAACAGGAAAGGCTGAGTGATTTGCTTCCCTCCTGCTGTTCCTATTGCGCAAAATCCAGCTTGGATTTAGTACATCTGCACTGGTTATTGGAAATGATTAGATCGGAAATGACTGGCTGCCTTGCACACAAGCTGCAAAGCCTGGCCCTGCTTTCTACTTTTGTCGTAGAAAGCTCAAAGATGGAATCTCTCAAATTGTCCATGCAGTCAGTGCTTTGCTGGACAATCTGCTGCAGAAAAATGAAACAGACAGTCCTGCATTTATAAAGTGGTTACCCTTTCATTTTGCACTTCACTGAATTACAATATTTTTAAATTTAAAGATAGTTCTACCTTTAATTTAAAAAAATGTCATTTGCGTCTTTGTGCGTGTGTGCGTGTGCTCGTGTGTATGTTTGTCCATTGTATGGATACTTATGCATGAGAGTGTTGGTCATTGTGCATATGTGTGTACGTCTTTATGTATGCGTGTTTGTCATGTTAATGAACGAAGCAGCTGACTGTGTAAGTTTGCTCTAGCGGTAGCAGTGTTTGACTGAATAACATTGACCATTATTTGCAATGCTGACAGGTCTTTTGACCCAGGTGGACCTTGCTGGGATTGTGCATAATGAACAAATACTGATGAGCCATTCACACTGATGGTTACTGTGCTGTCTGATCATGTCACCTGAGTCCTGGCAGTTTGAAGTGTTTCTGTGGGTTGGAGGTGAAAGTCTTTTCGAGACTCTTTCGAGAGTTAGTAAGATCCCCAATATTGGTCAGTGATTGCTTCTTCTGCCTTTTTGTGGAATGCAGCGTAGCACATCGGTGCCGCTAGTGGAGCTGCTGCTTCACATCGCTCAAGGCCCGGGTTCAATCCTGACCTCCGATGTTACCCCGGGTGCTTCACTTTGCTCCCACCGCAAAGGTGCCAAGTCGAGTTTATTGCCACATGCACAAGTACATGAGGTACAGGTACAAATAAAAAATCTTGCTTGTAGCAGCATCATACACACACATTATACATAAAGTATACGTAAATTACACACAACATTTGTAAAAGAAAGACCAAGAAGAAACGAGACACCCGTGCAAAAAGATAATTAGAAACAAACAAGTCCATGGTAGTGCAAGAGGTGGTCCATTGAGTTCTGTTGTCGAGGTAAGATTAGGGTTTTGTAGGTTGGTTCAAGAACCTGATGGTTGAGGGAAAATAACTGTTCCTGAACTTGGTGATGTGGGACTTCAAGCTTCTGTACCTCATGCCTGACAGTAGCTGTGGGAAGAGGGCATGGCCCAGATGGTGAGGTTCTGTGATGATTGATGTCTCCTTCTTGCGGCAACACTTTTAGATGCTTACTGTGGAGAGCAGGTCTATGAATGTGATATGTGGGTTGGTAAGTTAATTGGGTGCTCTAAATTACCCCCTAGTATGTAGGCAGGTGGTAGCATTGATGGGAATGTGGGATGGATAGGCTACAGGAAGAATTATATGGGGATGGGGTTGTGCTGGAGTTGGTATACGTCTGACTGGCCTCCCTCCATGTTGCAGGGGTCAATGTAGGAGACAAATAATGTTACACCTGTTGCCCGAGCTGTCTTATGCAGGCTGACAGCTCTGCAAGGCAGATGTTTTACCACGCTAATCTCTGTTTTCAAATGCGCACCTCTTTGTGATCTCCCCCCCCCCGGCCTCTTGTGCACCGTTGATTACTGTGCATCGTTAATTACTGTGCTCCACTGCGGTCCCTCCACTATTGGTAGCCGACTGCATTCCAATCTCTGAGATTGCCTCCTGTGGCCCTTCTGCTTCAAAACCTCTTCTAAGAATAGCTCAGTGAGAGGATTGCAGATGGAGTATTTGTGATGGAGATTCTCTCACTGAAATCTATCAAGGATTTTAACACTTTCTATGTGTTAGAGCAGTGGCTTGTATCTTGGCAGGACCAAATGTTTCACAATATGAGCACAGTTCAATGCACTTTGACTTCAACCATCTCTGTTTTCCTTTGTAGGCTAAACCAAAGGACATTGAACCAATCGACTACGAGAATGTCTTACTGCAGAAGAAAGCACAGATTATTAGTGATCCATTACGGGATATGCTGCTTTTTCCAAATGAGGATTTCCAGGTGAGTGACATTAGTCCTGGACTAAACATGGTTTTGAATTTTCTTCTAGGCATGATTTGAGGGGAGTGATGATGGTTTTGGGCTTGGACACCAAGCCTACAAAGGCTACAAAGGCTTTGTGCTTTGGGTGGATGCAACACAGCCTCACTTGAATGGGATCAGATTCTCCCAATAGAGCTGTAACAGCAGGGCTTGTATTCTCTTGAGTGCTGCTTGGGGGAGCGACCTAATTGAAGTATTTGAAATGATCAAATGTATTGATGAGGAAGAGAAAGAATGATAAGAAATTAAAATTTCCTGTAATGCAGGGGGAATTGGTGAGAACAGAGAAGCAAGCTCAGCTAATCCAGACAATGTCAGGAAGCAAAGAACTATGAATCTGGAACTTTCCCACAAAGAGCTGTTTGATCCGTTGAGGGAAAGCGGGGCCTCCTGTTATAAAAACCTCTAGGATTCTATAGAAGGCTCTATGGCATGCATGATGAAATTTTGTGAAGTATGTTTGTAGAGGTTTGAATATCCATGTTGAGATGCACAGTGTGAGTGATCTGGTGGAAGGGTGTAGCTAGTTGGAGGGAGATGAATGACCTGAGACTTTTAAGTGCTGTGGTCTGGTTCTCTTTATTTCTCAACCAAACAATTTATTAATTATATATATTGTGACATGCATTGAGTGTTAGTTTAATATTTTTTTCAGTTTATTATTATCACGTGTACAGTGAAAAGCTTTTGTTGCGTGCTACCCAGTTAGCGGAAAGACGATACATAATTTCAATCGCATTCAGTGGATAGTGTTTTGTTATTGAGGGAGTGAAGTGCAGTAATCCAGGATTCTCACTGAGTTGGCATGGCTGTGTGATGAAGTGATGAATTAATGTTTGGCTATTTTTATTTTATCAGTAGTGAAAAACAATGCAAGATTCAATGGTTGTAGCTAGGCCGTTAGTTATTGGGTTTAGCTATATGTTGGAGGTTGTGTGCAGGTTATTTATCAGCATAATTATTTCCCATTAAATCCTATATTTTTGGACTGTTTTGTTTGGCTAGATGATTCATTGTGTGTTGATGCTGCAGAGTGCTGGAGATTAAATGAAATGGGATGGGTGTGGAGTGAAACGGCCGAAGCTTTCTCCTCCTCCTGATGGAAAAGTAATAGGATGTTGATATTTCCTGCTTTGCAGTGTAAGTTTAGGTATTGGGCTGTTTCTGAAGGATGTCTGGTTGCCTTGTCTTTGCTGTACATCCGTGATCAAGGGGTACTTAAGGCTTGGATCAATTTTAAGTTTCCCATCTGTTCTAAGTGTAAAAGGAAATAAAAAAGAATGAACTGAGACTTGCTTAGTACCCAGCTGATGGGGTTCCTTTCATGGTTTGTTTTCATGGTCATTGAACAATTAAGGTTTGTTTGTCGGAAGGAATTGGAGAGGCGACCTGAAAATATTGTCCATGTGGTGTTGATCCACTTGCGTTGTGTTTTGGAAGGGACAGTGTGTGTGTGCTTGGCGTGATAAGCCTCCGGTTCTACAGATGTTTCCTGGTGAAGGACCTGCCCCTGACCACACGTTTGTGGGGTCAGCCATGCCTGCTGGAAGTGCTTCCATCTTAGAATCTATAGCCAGTTGATCCGCAGCCCTGTCTTCCCCTCTGTAAAATTCATCAGAGTACTTTCCCCAGCATTTATCAGTGGAAGTAGATTGTGGGGTTTATCAGTTTGATGGGAACTTGCCACGTTCGATTGGCCGCATTGGTACTGTAAGATAGCACTGTGGTTTTGTTTAGTTTAGCGATACAGCATGGAATCAGCCCTCTCGGCCCTCTGAGTCTACGCCAATAATCGATCACTCATTCACACTAGTTCCGTGTTTTCCTGCAAAATACAAAACAAATTCACTTTTGGATTAACTCTTGGGGATATTTTCTGAAAGCTGGTGAAGAAATGCAAGACTTTTTTTAACGTGTACCAAGTATGCTAGGGAAAGCTTTCATTGCTGCTTTTAGAATATTGTGTGCACTAGAGGAAGGATATAGAGGCTTTGGAGATGTCCTATCTCTGTTAGTTCCACCTGCCAGCATTTGGCTCGTATTCCTCTAAAGCTTTCCTATCAATGGATCTATCCAAATGTATTTGTTAAATGTTATAGTACCTGCCTTAACTATCTCGTCTGCAATCTCGTTTTATGTATCCACCATAAAAACCTCCCTCTTCGCATAGTCAAGTTCTGGCAAAATCCTTGTAAATCTTCTCTGCACTCTTTCCAGCTTAAAAACATCCTTCCTTTAGACTTTAGAGATGGGAACAGGCCCTTCGGCCCATTGAGTCCAAACTGGTCAGCGATCACCCGTACACTGGTGCTATCTGACACACCAGCAACAATTTACAGAAGGCGATTAACTTACAAACCTGTATGTCTTCGGAGTGTGGGAGGGAAACTGGAGCACCCCGGGAAAACCCACACGCTCACAGGGCGGACATACAAACTCCGTAGAGACAGCAGGGTAGTCAGGCAGCAACTACCTCTGCGCCACTGTGCCACATTTCTTGTGGCAGGGTGACCAAAACTGAACACAAGATTCCAAATGTGGCCAAACCAACATCTTGTACAACTGTAACATAACATCCCAGTATAGGAAAGAACTGCAGATAGACCCAAATTGCTGCAGTAATCAGCGGGACAGGCAGCATCTCCCATCTCTGCTCAATACCTGACAGATGTGGACCAATGTACCAAAAGCCTTTTTGATCATCCTATCTACCTGTAATGCCCTGTGAGCAATTTTCAGATGGTGGAAATTAACATAGGTTTAGGATGAGAGGGGGACAGTTTAAAGGAGATTTACGAGGCAAGTTCTTTTGCACAGAATGGTAGGTACTTGGAATATGCTGCTCGGGTGGCACTGGAAGCAGATACAGGAGCAAGACTTGAGAGGCATTTAGACCATTGCAGAAACAGGCAATGGGCAAAAGAGAGATACGGACCATTGTGGGCAGAAGTGATTAATTAGAGATGCATCAATGTTAGTGTGAGTTTAGTTGAGTTTGGTTGAGTGTCAAGTGTACCGAGGTACAGTGAAACACTTTTGTTGTGTGCTAATCAGTCAGCGGATTACAATCGAGCCATCCACAGTGTATAGATACATGATAGTACCATAATTATGATTATCATAGTATCATGATACATAATTATTTATTATGTGAATAACACTTAGTGCAAGATAAAGCCAGTAAACTCCGATCAAAGATAGTCTGAGGGTCTCCAATGAGGTAGATAGCAGCTCAGAACTGCTCTCTAGTTGTAGGATGGATCCTAAGGGCCAGTTACGGTGCAGTGCTATTCTGCCTAATTGTGTGGCATTTTCTCACTGAATACCGGGATCAAGGAATTTCTCCAAGTCTGGAGCATGGTTACCTTTTGAATTGAACTCGAGGGAAAACGGTACAAGTTTAGAGTTGCAGTGTTTCCCAAAAGGGCCTAACTTTCACCTGACAGTTCAAGAGGTTCAAGGATAAGGGTCTGCATCCTTGCTATTCTTCACCCTGTATGCCGACAGGAATTCTTTTTTTGGTAACTGTATTGTTGGTGTTCTCATAGGAAACTGCAAACTACTTCCCTTCTTGCCCCGAACACATGGTGGAAAGATCAAGCCCTTCACAGCTGGACCGAGCTCATACTCGCGGTTGCATCTAAGATGGGGAACAATTGTTTTCACTGGAGAAGGAGCGGAATTAAGTAATTGTTAGGGTAATTGGGATGCGGGAGATAAGATTGTTTATGATGCAGTGAGTTGCTGAGACTGGGCGGGGTTCCAGGACACACCTCTTTCCCCAGAGATTGGGGAGAATGTGGAACCGGCTTGCTCGGGGATGTCTTGTGAAGAGCAGGAATGGGTTTTAGAGGAACAAAAGCTGGAGTAACTCAGCGGGACAGGCAGCATCTCTGGCGAGAAGGAATGGGTGACGTTTTGGGTTGAGACCCTTCGTCAGTCTGCAGAAGGATCTCGACCAAAAACGTCACCCATTCCTTCTCTCATGAGATGCTGCCTGTCCCCCTGAGTTGCTCCAGCTTTTTGTGTCTATCTTCGGTTTAAATCAGCATCTGCAGTTCCTTCCTAACTCATTGGGTCAGGCAGCATCTCCAGAGAAAAGAGATGGGTGGTGTTTTGGGTTGGGACCCTCCTTCGGACTGAAGTAGGGGGTGGCATGGCCAGGGAGGGAGGGGGGGGAGGCGGGGATGAAGAGCTGGACTTCGCTTTATTCTGATTCTACTCTGTTAATCCTGTGTAAACTACAGTGAGGATCACCTACAGAGGAAGGATTGAAGGGTTGTTGTGATGGACAGAAGCGTGGAAGCATCGTATCATCAGTGCAATACTTGAATCCAGTTTTGGTGGGGATAACTTGGGTGTAGGAGCTTGATGATAAGATGTGGGAGTGTGGCAGAATACGAGGAAAAGCACGTAAGTTTGGGGAGAATGTGGTGAGATCAGTGAAAAGAAAAGAAAAACAATAGGTGCAGGAGGAGGCCATTCGGCCCTTCGAGCCAGCACCGCCATTCAATGTGATCATGGCTGATCATTCTCAATCAGTACCCCGTTCCTGCCTTCTCCCCATACCCCGTGACTCCGCTATCCTTAAGAGCTCTATCTAGCTCTCTCTTGAATGCATTCAGAGAATTGGCCTCCATTGTCTTCTGAGGCAGAGAATTCCACAGATTCACAACTCTCTGACTGAAATTTTTTGTTCTCATCTCCGTTCTAAATGGCCTACCCCTTATTCTTAAACAGTGGCCCCTTGTTCTGGACTCCCCCGACATTGGGAACATGTTTCCTGCCTCTAACGTGTCCAACCCCTTAATAATGTGTTGATGGTTTGACATAGGACATGCGAAAATAGCAGGAGTAGGCCACTTGGCTTCAGCCTAACCCATTCAATATAATGTGTAGAAAGGAACTGCAAATGCTGGTTTATACCGAAGATAGACTCAATGTACTGGAGTAACTTAGGTCAAGCAGCATCTCTGGAGGAAAGGGATGGGTGACATTTCGGGTCAGAAGAAGGGGCTAAAGGGCCTAACCTCTAAACCAAACTAAACTGCGGTACAATTACAGTGTACAATTGTTTCTGATATTCCGATTGTTAATGAAGGTTGTGGATGCAAGGGTTTTGTGTAAAGCCGCTACCTCAATGCAGAGATACAGGGAGATTTCAAGTCCTGCTATTTCTAATTCCAGTTTACTGTATATATCTGTAGCCAAGAACCTCAGTGTGCACAGAATTGATCTCTTTTCACAAAAGGATGAAATCACTGCTTTCCTTAATTGTAAATAAACTATGTAATAAAAAAAGTTATAACGGTCCTTGTCCATTTCCATGCGGAGAAATTTACTTTAATCTTCCAAATATTGGCATTTTTTCTGTGCTGTTGTATGGAGTCAGTTATGGAATTTCAAAATGGGCAGCAAGAACCAAGAGAGATCCCAGGGCAAGTACAGTAGTAGTCTTTGATGATGCTGATAAGACTAGCATTGTAATTAGGAGCACAGAGCATAAAAGCAAGGAAGTTAACGTTGAATGTTTATAAATTTCTTGGTTGTGCCAAGTGAGGGTGTGGAGGGGATTTACTGGAACGGTCTCAGCAATGAAGGAAGCCCTGTGCAACATTGGAAAAGCTGGGTTTGTTCTTTTCAGAGTGGAGGGCGTTAAGAGTAAATTTAATGGAGCTGTTCAAAATCAGGAAGGGCTTTGATGGTGTAAATAATGAGAAACTTTATTTAAAGAGGGCGGCGCAGTGGTGCAACAGGAGAGTCACTGCCTTACAGCACCAGAGACCCGGGTTCAATCCTGACAATGAGTGCTGTCTGTATGGAGTCTTTCATTCTACCTCCTACCCCTTGGGTTTTCTCCAGGTGCTCTGGTTTTTACACACTTCCAAAGACACAGGTTTGTAGGTTAATTGGCTTCGGTAAAAATGTTTAATTGTCCCTAGTGTGTAGGATAGTGCTAGTGTATGGAGTCATTGCTGGTCGGCGGGGATACGGTGGGCTGAAAGGCCTGTTACTGTGTTGTATCTCTACAGTCTAAAGAAACTGTTTTCGGCAACGGGCAGGTGGGGAACCAGAGGTTAAGTAGTTAAGGCAATTGGCACAACGTAGAACATAGAACAAAACAGCACAAGAACAGGCCCTTTGGAACGTGATGCCAAGACCAACTCTTATCTGCCTGCAAATAATCCATACTCTTCCATTCACTGCATGTCCATATGCCTATCCAAACGAAAAGGGGTCATAGAAGGGATCTTCAGAAGGATCTCGACCCAAAACGTCACCTATCCATGTTCTCCAAAGATGCTGCCTGACCGGCTGAGTTACTCCAGTACTTTGTGTCCTTTTAAGTTTTAACCAGCATCTACATTTCTTTGTTTCTACGAGATAAGATTGTGGCCAGGATAGTGTGGGTTTTTGATGACATTAGCTGCCCTCTTGAGGTCATGCTTCTTATGGACCCCTTCTATGGTACGGAAGTCAGTAACCATGAGGGACCTGGTAATGTGTAGGAAGGAACTGCAGATGCTGGTTTAAACTGATGATAGACACAAAAAGAGGAAGTAACTCAGCGGGTCAGACAGCATGTGTGGAGAAAAGGAATAGGTGACCCTGGTAATGTTCCCCATTCTTTACATCCTCCTTCATACTTGGGCTTTTGAATTACCGAAACAGGCTGCGATACAACAGCCAATGAGGCAATCAGGAGGGGATGAAAGCAGAGCTAGCTGATGTGAACTTGCAAATTAGGTTGAGGCATTGCAATGCGCATTAGCCATTTAACAAGATCCCAACCATTGACAGGTTCATGGACAGGAAAGGTTTAGAGGGCTATGGGCGAAACGCAGGCAGGTAGGACTATTGTAGATGAGGCATCTTGGTCGGCATGAGTAAGTTAGGCTCAAGGGCCTGTTTCCATGGGGTATGACTCTCTGACTCTGTCTTTTACAGGACAAATAGATGCATTTCAATGTGAAAAAAAATCCAAGGGGAGAGCTGCATTCCATTGTTAAGCAAATAAGTTAAAGACAGATTTAAGCTTTAAAGAAACAACACTTAATTGTGCAAAGGCAGGCTGCATGTCGGAAGATTGGACAGATTACATAAAAACAAAGAATTACAAAAAGATTAACCAGGAAGTCAAAAGTGCAGTACAAGATAAAGATGGCCTGAAACAAGTACTAAGGATATTTTGTATATATATATATTTGAAATAGACATTTAACAAAGTGAGTGTTAGCTCGACAGAATGTGAAACAGGGGAATTAATAATGGAAAGTAAAGAGGAGGCAGATGCATTAGGGAGGTATTCTGCACCAGAATTTAACTGCACAAGATGCAAGTAACGTCTCAGAAACAGCTGTAGGTCAGGAATTTGGATGAACTTGGGAAAATTATGATTGGCAAGGCGATGGTACTGAACAAATAAAATGGTGCTGCAGGCTGAAAAGTCTCTGGATCCTGATGGGCTTCATATGAAGATCGTAAAAGATATGGCTCGTGACATTGATACATAGATTTAATTGCCCAAAAATTTCCTTGATTGGTTAAAAACAAATCCGAAAAAGACAGACAGAAAGCTGGAAACTAGGGACCAGTTAGTTTGACATGTGTACAATATTAGAAAAATGTTAGCTATTGTTAAAGATGTCATTGTGGGGCGCTCAGAATATTTTCAAAGAAGCAAAGGATGCTGTGAATAAAGGGGAACTGGTAGATGAACTACACTTAGACTTCCCGAAGGTAGTTGATAAGGTGCTGTAACAAAAGTAATTGTGGAGAATAAAGGCTCATGGTGCACGAGCTATCAGGTTGACATAGGTAGCGGATTGGGAGGCTAACAGGATACAAAGAGGAAGTATGAGTGGATCATTTTCTGGTTGACAAGATGTCAAGTCAAGTCAAGTCAATTTTATTTGTATAGCACATTTAAAAACAACCCACGTTGACCAAAGTGCTGCACATCTGATTAGGAAAAAAAGAAAGAAACATACAGTGGCAGGCAGCCAAACAACGGCGCGGCCATCTTGAACAAAATGTTTAACTAAAGCAGAATGGTGTCCCGCGCCGCACCGGGCGATGGAAGGCCCATAAAAACATAGAAAATAGGTGCAGGAGTAGGCCATTCGTCCCTTTGGGCCTGTACGCATCGCCATTCAATATGATCATGGCTGATCATCCAACTCAGTATCCCGTACCAGCCTTCTCTCCATACCCCCTGATCCCTTTAGCCACAAGGGCCACATCTAACTCCCTCTTAAATATAGCCAATGAACTGGCCTCAACTACCTTCTGTGGCAGAGAATTCCACAGATTCACCACTCTCTGTGTGAAGAAAAACTTTCTCGTCTCGGTCCTAAAAGACTTCCCCCTTATCCTTAAACTGTGACCCCTTGTTCTGGACTTCCCCAACATCGGGAACAATCTTCCCGCATCTAGCCTGTCCAACCCCTTAAGAATTTTGTAAGTTTCTATAAGATCCCCCCTCAATCTTCTAAATTCCAGTTGAACGAATGTCAGTAATCGTGCATGAGGGAACTGCAGATCCTGGTACATATATCTCTCATTTCCCTCCTCGACTCTCGGTCTGAAGGAGGGTCTCGACCCCAACCGTCACCCATTCCTTCCTTCTCTCCAGAGATACCGCCAGTCCCGCTGAGTCAGTCCGGCACTTTGCGTCTGCCTTCAGCACGCACTTAGGCAGGCTCCAGCTGTGCAGCGCAACTGAATGGGTAACACATCACCAATGTCTGACTGGGAAACCAATGTCGGAGCTACTTTGCAGGTCAGGCAACAAATGTGGAGAAATAAAAGAGTTGACTTGTGTTTAAATCCATTTTTCTTTGGAGATCTGGACGTTGCCGGCAAGGCCTGGTGGTTACAGCTCATCCCCAGTTGCCTTTAATGCACGGATAGTGAGCGTTAGTGACACGGTGGCGCAGCGGTAGAGTTGCTGCCTCACAGCGCCGGAGACCCGGGTTCGATCCTGACTACGGTCGCGTCTGTACAGAGTTTGTACGTTCTCCCCGTTAAAGGTAAACCAAGGGGAACCAGTGGACTAACTTTTTCCACAGAGTGCGGTACATGAAAGGAATGAGCCGGCAGAGGAAGTGGTCGAGGCAGGTGGGATAACAACATTAAAAGACAGCTACATGATAGATTTAGAACTGAGATGAGGAAAAACCTTTTCAGTCAGAGAGTTGTGAATCTGTGGAACTCTCTGCCCCAGAAGGCAGTGGAGGCCAACTCTCCGAATGCACTCAAGAGAGAGCTGGACAGAGCTCCCAAGGACAGCGGAGTCAGGGGGCATGGGGAGAAGGCAGGAACGGGGCACTGATTGAGAATGATCAGCCATGATCACGGTGAATGGCGGTGCTGGCTCGAAGGGCCAATGTGACAGGTGGAGTGCCACAAAGTTTAGTGCTTGGGTCCAAACTTTGTGTATGTATATGTATATAGATATATATATATGTATGTATATGGAAATGTGTGTATACATATGTATAAGTGTTGGTATGTACAAGTTTGTATGTATATGTATGTATTTTTGTATATACACACATAAACACACAGATAAATTATTTGCTGATGAGACAAGGCTAGGACGGAAACTAAGTTGTCCTGGGAGCTTAAAGATGCTGCAAAGGGAAATCAATAAATGAAGTGAGTTAGCAAATGGAGCTGGGTGTGGGTAAATGTCAAATTGTTAATTTTGACAGAAAAAATATAAGTAAATAGTTACAATATTTAAACAGCGAGAGATGTGCAGTCATCTGAGCTGCAGAGAGACCCGGGTGTCCCAGTGCATGATGCACAATGGCTAGTGTGTTGCATAATGCACATAATTAGGAAAGCTAATAACACTATAATTTATTGCTAAGGGAATTGAATGTAAAAGTTAGGAAGGTTAGATTTTTGGTACATGGGGAATTGGTGAGATCTCATATGGAGTATTGTTATGGAAGGACATTAATACATAGAGGCAGTTCAGAGACGGTTTACTGGATTGTTATCTGCAATGGGCGGGTTGCCATAAAAGGAAAGGTTGGCCAGATTTGTATCTGCTGAAAGTTAGAATAAGAGAAAACTTGACTGAATCCTGCAGGATTGTGAGGAATCTGGGCAGGATGGAGAATGTTTCCTTGTGGGAGGAGCGAGAACTGGGTAGTAATTTTAAAATAATGGGTCGCCTTTTTAGATAGAGAAGGCGTAATATACAATACAATACAATACAATATATCTTTATTGTCATTGTACAGGGTACAACGAGATTGGGAATGCGCCTCCCATACGATGCAATAAATTAATTAGCTAGTCAGTATTCATTTAAACAACCCAATGAAACTAATTAGAACAGTTTTAAAACAGAATAAAGTGCAAGTCGATCTGTGCCAGTTCACTGTGCGATGTGACCATCCGGCTCAGCAGGACCGGTTCATAGCAGCTATGGCCCTGGGGATGAAGTTGTTCCTGAGTCTGGAGGTGCGGGCGTAGAAGGCCTTGATGATTTTTCTCAGAATTGTTAATCTATAGAATTCTTCAAACAATAGTGGAAATAAAATATATGTAATTCAGTAGCTGTCTCCAGGTCCTCCCTAGCTTATAAACACTTGACTTATGTACCGCCTGGACATATGATTGAATGTTTGGCAGACGGGTAGGATGGATTTGCCGGTCTGCAGAAGACTTTATTTCATGGATTCACAGAATTATACAGCATGGAAACGGGCCCTTCAGCCCAACTCATCCATTCCAAACGAGGTGCTCATCTATGCTAATCTTATTGGCCTATGTTTGGTCCATAACCCTCTCAAACTTTCCCATTCTTATACCTGTCCCCCCCAAAGAACATAAGGAAAGTGGGGACACAAGATAGATAGGGTGGTCAAGAAGTCTTTTGGCACATTGGCCTTCATCAGTCAGAGTATTGAATGTAAAAGTTGGGAGGTCATGTTACAATTATATAAGATGTTGATGAGGGCACATTTAGAGTCTTGTGTTCAGTTTTGTTCACCATGTTGTGGGAAAGAAAGCTTGAAAGGGTTCAGAGATGATTGACCAGGATGTTGCCAGGACTCGAGGGACTGAGCGATAAGGAGAGGTTGAGCAGGCCCGGGCTTTATTCCTTGGAGCGCAGGAGGCTGAGGGGTAATCTTATAGAGGTGTACAAAATCATGAGAGGAACAGATCGGGTAAACGCACAGAGTCTTTTGTCCAGAGTAGGGAAATGGAGAACCAGAGGACATTGGTTGAAGGTGCGGGTGGAAATATTTAATGGGAATCTGAGCGATACCTTTTTTTACACAAAGGATGGTGGTGTATGGAACGAGCTGCCAGAGAGGCAAGAACTATCACAACGTTGTAAGAAACATTTGGACAAGTAAATGGATAGGACAGGTTTATGGGCCAAAAGCAGGCAGGTGGAACTAGTGTAGATGGGGCATGTTGGTTGGCATGGGCAAGCTGGGCTAAATGGCCTGGTTCCATGCTGTATGAAAACGTATGAATCCTCTCCCAAAATCTGGAACTGCATTGAATGTTTTTTTAAAAAAAATACTGCAACTGCGAAGAACTTTCACTAGCATTTTGCTACTCGGTGGTATACTTGACACCAGCTGGGACTTTGCCACATCAAAACCTAAGAACTGCCAGCAGCTGTGTCTTTTATTGACCGTCAATAGCATTTAAAAGCATCTAAAACTCCTCAGTAAAATCTTTTAAAGAAATATCATTATTGGCCTGAGATAAGTTCATTAGGTCAAAAGGAATAGGAGAAGAATTAGGCCATTCGGCCCATCAAGTCTACTACACCATTCAATCATGGCTGATCTATCTCTCCCTCCTAACCCCATTCTCCTGCCTTCTCCCCATTACCTCTGACGCCCGTACTAATCAAGAATCTATCTATCTCTGCCTTAAAAATATCCACTGAAGCCAGTTCAAGCTAAGTTTGTTAAAATAGCAACATGAAATTTCAAATGTTTCCGCAGCTGATCTCTGCAGGCATCTTCTGCAGTATAGCATTTCTGACTTGAGAACTGTTCATCTTACGAACACTCAGGAAAGGAACCCTGCCATAACCTGGGGAGGGAGGATCTGCAGTCTTTTGTTCTCTCTCACTCTATCACCCTCTCGTTCTCTTTCTCTCAAACTAACTTGTTCAATCTGTTCTTTTCCCTCTGGCTCTCCCAGTCCTTGTGACTGTCCGATTCTCTCCCCCGCGTCCCACCCAGCCATTGTGGCTCTGTGGGATCTTTTGCTGTACAACAAACATTTGCTGTACTCAGAGTACAAGAGAACAATCAGGAAAATAACAGGGGAACGAGTTGGGGATGACTCATTCATGTTGCGACATTCTCTCAGTTACGTTTGCCCTCTGAGTGATGGTTGAAGGTTTTTAATGAGATAATTGAATATGTGCACCTGGGAATTGCACCTGGAAAGTGAACATTGTCACCTCAAGCACACTTGCAATGCATTCCTGGAAATGTTATTAAAAGAGATGTGGGAAGGAACAAGTGGCACTTTGTCAAAGCTGAGTATGTGTTTGGCAGTCTGAAATGAAGCAAAATCTGTTTTAAATTCACTGGAACTATTCATCCATCTGGTTAACTCTGCAACAGGAGGTAACGCCTTCCTGCATTGTAACAACGAAGATTTGGAAATGCAAATGCGGATCCAACTTTTGGTGTCTCTGTCTTTGGTCCATGCCCAAATGACCGTGGGTTGGTGTTTTGAAAGGATGAGTGAGCACAGGAGGCGGTGAATAGATGAGGCAAATTGGTCTTGTCTGAAACCAGATGTTGTGACATCAGAACCGGTCAATCAGCATGAAGAGCAACAGGCGGCTTTAAATGTTGCTCTGCACTTTCAATGATTTTTGTTTAGTTTAATTTAGGGATGCAGTGTGGAAACGGGTCCTTCAACCCATCGAGTCCATGCCGACCAACATTCAACCAAATACTAGTACTGTCCTACACACTAAGACAATTTCCAGAAGCTAATTAACCCATAAACCTGCATGTCGTTGGAATGAGGGAGAAAACCGGAAGCACCCGGAGAGAACCTACGAGGTCACAGGGAGAACGTACAAACTCTGTGCAGACAGGACCCGTAGTCAGGATTGAACCCTTGTCTCTGGCGCTGGAAGGCAGCAACCCGTCCACTGTGTCGCCATATGACATGGAAAGAAATTTGACTCCATCCATATGAGATGGTTGGGCAGGTGGCCAGGGAAGAGGGAATTCCAGAGCTCAGGCAGTGGTGGCACAACTTCCAGAGATGGAGCGATTCATCTCTGGGATGATCGGGAGAATTGGAAGAGTGACGAGGTCTCGTCAAATTGTAGAGGTGGCAATGATTACTGAGGAAGAAAGACGAGGTCAGGAAGGATTTTGAAAAGAAAGGATTTGAACATCAAGTTGTACAACAGATGTAGGGGATTGTGAGCCACCGGATCATCTTGCCTGGGAGAAGTTTACCAGTTAGGTACATACACATTGCCCCACTTCAACTGGAAGGGAGCCATCAGGAAGGACAATCTGTCCTGATTTGCATGCATGACTCTTTGCAGTCTCCAGTTTCTGCCCGAGTAAAGTTTAGCCAATTCCACATCTGCCTTGCGTATGACGCTGCTGTGGACAGACCTCGTGCATGCTTGCCAAACCATGGAGAAAATTAGCTTAACGTTCCACGGTCGATTTGGATTATTTGGCAATTCTGGGTTAATTATAGGCCATCTTTGGGTAACAAACAGGATTTAGAGCCGCAGACCAGAAACAGGCCCTTCGGCCCACCGAGTCCACGCCAACCATTGATCACCCGCGCACTAGTTCCATGTTATCCCTCTTTTGCAACCAATTTACAGAAGCCAATTAATCAACAACCCTTCACGTCTTTGGAAAGTGGACGGAAAACGGAGCAAGGCTGAGATGGTCTCAGCTGTGCTTTCCTGCCTGTAATATTAAGGGAGCTCACTCTAAAATGGGGGTGTACATAAGTTGGGCGATCATAACCCAGGGTTGGCCTGTAAGTGCTGAATATTGGAAAAATCTGGCAGGGAACTGAGAAAAGAAAGCATCGCATTTGCTCAGACAGATGCAGTCGGGATGGGCACCGGCTCAGTAATTAAACGTGAATAGCGAATCCACCTTTGCTCTGTAATTGGCTATATCCATAGCCAGAACCTAGACTGAAACTTCATTGCGGTACTGAGAGACTGCCACACTCTTGTGCATAATGTGGAGGATTTATCCTTTAGATAGAGTAAAAGATCCTTAATTTCCAATATTCTGCATGTTTTTCAGTTTCTGAATTAATGATCTTAGAGGCCTGGGCAAAGGAGGCAAGGAGGGAGGTCATTTCAGTCTAATTACACTGCTGGGGCATTAAATCCAATCAGGGTACTGATTGTGGATGATCAGCCATGGTCATATTGAATGGCGGTGCTGGCTCGAAGGGACGAATGGCCTACTCCTGCACCTATTGTCTACGTATCTATGTAATCCAATTAATTAATTAATTCAGGGGGCTCTGCGGCAATTATTGAGGGAATTATAGGCGGTGTTTTAGGTCGAAACCTTTGTTCAGTCTGAAGTCTATCCATTCCCTCAACAGAGGCAGGAGGATGAGGATGATCTTAGTGATGTGTATAAAATCATGAGAGTATTAGATCGGGTAAATGCAGTCTCTTGCCCAGAGTAGGGAAATCGAGGACATAGGTTTAAGGTGAAGGGGAAAAGATTTAAAAGGAATATGAGGGGTAACTTTTTCACACATAGGGCAATGAGTGGATGGACTGAGCTGCCAGAAGATGTAGTTGAGGCAGGGACTATTGCAACATTTAAGGAACAGTTAGACAGGACAGGTTTCGAGGGATATGGGTCAAACGCAGGCAGGTGAGACTTGTGTAGCTGAGACATGTTGGTCGGCGTGGGCATGTTTGGCCGAAGGGCCTGTGTCTACGCTCGATGACTGGCAAGGCCGGCAATTGCCTATCATATTATATCATATCATATATATACAGCTGGAAACAGGCCTTTTCGGCCCTCCAAGTCCGTGCCGCCCAGCGATCCCCGTACATTAACACTATCCTACACCCACTAGGGACAATTTTTACATTTACCCAGCCAATTAACCTACATACCTGTACGTCTTTGGAGTGTGGGAGGAAACCGAAGATCTCGGAGAAAACCCACGCAGGTCACGGGGAGAACGTACAAACTCCTTAGAGTGCAGCACCCGTAGTCAGGATCGAACCTGAGTCTCCGGCGCTGCATTCGCTGTAAAGCAGCAACTCTACCGCTGCGCTACCGTGCCGCCTATCCTTTGCCTTTGAGAAGGCTTGAAGCACAGGACTCTATGTGATAATGCTGTTCCAGCAAAGCTGTTGGGGACAGATCTTTCAGGATTTAGACCTGTTGAAGATGAAGGAAATAGAGTTTGGCATTGCGGAAACAGGCCTTTTGTCCCAAACTCGTAAATGACGACCAAGATCCACTGTCCAGGCGAAACCCATTTTCTTGTGTTTGGCCCATTACCCATTACCTAAACCGTTTTTTATACATGTACCTGTCTAAATGTCTTTTAAACATTGTAATTGCACGTGCCTCTACAGCTTCTTCTGGCTGCTCATTCCATCTTCGCACCACACTCTACATGAAAATCTTTCCCTTCGGGTCCCTTTTTAAATCTTTCCCATCTCACCTTAAATCTATGTCCTCGAGTTTTAGACTTGGAAAAGGATTCTGACCATCCATCTTATCTTTGCTCGTCATGATTTTATATACCTCCGTAAGGTCACCCCTCAGCCTCCTACACTGCAGGGAAAAAGGGCTCAACCAGCTTTTCCTCGTAAAGCCGTCCACTTCAGGTGGCATCCCTGTGAATTTTCTCTGCACTCTTTCCAGCTTAATAACATCCTATAGTTGAACTGCACACAATACTCCAAATTAGGTATAATCCACAACTTGTACAGTTGTAACATGATATTCCAATTCCTGTACTCAATGCCCCACTTGATGAAGACAAACATGCTAAACGCCGCCTTCACCACCCTGTTTACCAGGATCGCCACTTCAAGGAACTATGTACCTGTACTCCAAGATCTGTCTGTTCTACAATACTTTCCAGGGACCTGCCATTTACTGTGTAATTCCTGCCCTGGTTTCACTTACCAAAAGCAACACCTTTAAAAACAACACATTTTATTTGACATCCTTGGCCCACTTTCCCAGTTAATTTCGATCCTGTTGTAATCTTGGATAATTTTCTTTACTGTCAACAACATCACCAATTTTGGTGTTATCTGCAAACCTGCTAACCATCTGAACAACACTGACAAACAACAATGGACTCAGCACTGAACCTTATGGCACAGTCACTGGTCACAGGCCTCTAATCTGAATAACACCCCTCAATCTGAATAACACCACCGGTAAGGCCGCGGGACGTTTCAGTGCCCGGTGCGGCTCGGCCGCGGGGACTTCCATCCCCTTGCGGGGGCTGTGCGGGTCGGTCGCCTCGGTAGGGGTCGAGCTGTCTGTCCGAGGGCGTGGGGGAAGAGAGTGGAAGTTTTGTTCCCTTCCATCACAGTGAGGGGGTGTTTGGAGTCACTGTGATGGATGTTTGTGTTGGGGTCGTGTGTCTTGTGTTCTTTTCTTTTTTGTTGTGTTCTGTGACTGCTGGAAATGTAATTTCGTTCGATATCTCGGTACCGAATGACAATAAAGCTCTGTATTCTGTATTCAATTACCACCCTCTGTCTCCTTCCACCAAGACAACTTTGTATCCAATTAGTGATCTCACCCTGGATCCCATGTGATCTAACCTTCCAAACTGGACCATTATCTGGGACCTTATCGAAGGGCTTGTTTAAAATCCATGTAGTTCAAAGTCAATGATTAATTCCTGGGATGGAGGCCTCTAGACTGTGGTTAACACTACTTCTCTTTATGTGTAGTCAGTCTTGGGAATTCTCCAATAGTGGTTTGAAAGTTTGGTGTGGGGGGAGGTGGGGGGGAACCCATGCAGGTCACTGGGAGCATGTACAAAGTACGTACAGACAAGCACCGGTAGTCAGGATCCAGCCCTGGTCTCTGGTGCTGTAAGAGAGCATCTCAATCGCTCTTCCACCAAGCCGCCCATCTATGCTGTGTGTCTGAATGCATTGTATCCGTGTCAAACCTGTATCGTACGATAAAGTTGTTATCGCTGTGCTGCTTGGGGAAGCGTGCTGCTGGCACATTGACTGTTGCACCTCCTACATGATGACCATGACCTTTTTACATTGGCTGTAATTCCTGGCGACAGGAAGGACACTAGATAAATACACAAAACTCTTTTCACCAAGTCTCGGGAGTAGAAATGAGGCCAGACTACTAAAACCTCAGACAAAGAGGTGGGTTTTATGGAATGAATTAAAAGAGTCGGGAGAGGTGAAGGCGTTTGGAACATCAGGAGCAGGAGCCAACCATATGACCTCAGGTCCACGATTTGGTCAGATCATGGCTGCACCTCTCTTCTGCCTCTTCTCCATGATCGTTGACTCCCTCACACACCACAATCAATGGCCTGCCTCAGCCTCAAATATACTCATTAACTTAACCTCGTCATCTTTTTGGGGAGAGGGTCCCAAAGATCCATGGCCTTCCTAGAGAAGAACTTCACAAAGGGAATTTCAGAGCTCAGGGCATAGCCATCAGAATAAAAGGCATTTTTAGGTAAATGCTGAGCACATAACTCAATATTTTCATCAATATGGCTGCTGAATATGCAGTACTGCTTGACCATCACCACTTCCTTGCAATAGAGTCATGCAGCACGGAAATACGCCCAAGGTGTAACTCGCCCATGCTGACCAAGATGCCACGTCTAAGTTAGTCCCATTTGCCCGCCTTTAGCCTCTATACCTCTTGACCTATCCAATCCATGTACTGTATGTGTCCAAGTGTCTTTTAAATGATGTGATAGTACCTGCTTCAACTAACTCCTCTGGCTGCATGTACCATATATCCACCACCCTCTGATTGAAAAAGTTTTTTTTAAGAAACTGTTGGTTTCTTGAAAGCACAAAGCAGATTGTGCTTGTTTTCTTTGGGCCTCCACTGTTATCACCCAGCTTAAAATGTAAGTTAGAGTTCTCAGTAGTTTTCAATTGTTGTATTTTCAATGTCAGAAGATAGAAACAGTTGTGCTCCAAAGTGGGATGTCTCCATGACTCTCCCACAAGTGAAGTATCAGGTTGCTGTAAAGCCACGTAACATTGTGCCTGCAGAATACAGGGCAGTAAAGTGCTTGTTTTCAGCCGTGGGTTAAACAGCAGCTGTTCCCGGCGGAAAGCATTAAGGATCAAGAGCAAATGTGTTTCTGTTTCAAAAGCTGTAAATTATCTTCCAGGCTCCCCTGACCTCACCCTGACACCACCATTCTTTCACCTCAACGTCATTCTGCATTGCTGGAGGCACTGCAGTCCCGACAGCACTTTCCAAACCGGTAGCCTCTGCCACCAAGGACAAGGCAGGCAGGTGCACGGCCACCCGTGGGGTTCCCCTCCAAGTGGCACACCAATCCTTTGCTGCTACATGGCCTACATCTTGAAACTCTCTTCCCAATAGCACCTCCACCAAAAGGACTACAGCAGTTCAGTTCAAGACGACAGTGGCACCTTCTCAAGGGCAACAGGGACGGGCAATAAACGTGTAACCTTCCCAGCGATTCCCACAGCCAATAAAAAATAATTTAAAAATATAGGCTACATTCAGCAAGGAAATAAAATAATTGCCTTCATGTGATGCCTTTCATAAAGTAAAAATCACAGTTTTTTGTAACATCAGTGTAGCACGTTAAGCATGGTTAGTACTATAAATTAGTGGTCACAGCAGGCAAGATGTGCACAGAAAGACCCCACATACCGTGTGGTCCAATGGTTCAATGGTTTCTTTATTATCACATGTGCCAAGGGTACATTGAAATACTTTTTTTTGCATACAGATCAGCAAGACTATTACCATACATAAGCACAATCCCCTGGTTAGTACAGAATGTACAGAACAACCCACTGAGTCTACATGCAAGAGTCGCTATTGTGGTGCCATTTTACAGTTCCAGCTGCAACTGGCCACAAAGGCCTGTTCCAGTAGTGGTGGTGATTAATTGACTGAGGGACAATCACTTAATTTTAATAATTTAGGGCGGCACAGTGGTGCAGCGGTAGAGTTGCTACCTTACTGCGCCAGAGACCCAAGTTCAATCCTGACTACAGGTGGTGTCTGTACGGAGTTTGTACGTTCTCCCTGTGACCCCGTGGGTTTTCTCTGGGTGCTCCGGTTTCCCCCCACATTCTAAAGACGTGTGGGTTTGTAAGTTAATTGGCTTCTATGAATTGTCCCTAGTGTGTAGAATAGAACTGGTGTATGGGTGGCCGCAGCTCAGCGTGGACTCAGTGGGCCTGTTTTTACATTGTACCTCACTGGCCAGGAGACCAGTCCTTGGTCAAAATGCCAGCGTGGGATTTCTTGAGCGGTTGATCATGTAACATCCCTTCATGAAGGAAGTGCCATCAACAGCCCCACGCCCCTGGATGTGATGAGGTGGATTTTCTCCTCGAATCGCTGAATACAATGTCAACCCGCGACCCACTGACTCAGCCTGGCACTCTGAGTCACAGCTGGCATCAAGAAAGCATGAGCTCTTTCAGCTGCATGTCTGTGGTGTCACTTCCTCTCCGGCTTATTTCTGGGGTTGGCGGTTGGAACCTGAAATATATAATCTTGCAATTTTACTGAACCGCCTTCCTCGATGGCTGAAACCACTGGAAGATGTGGAATCTACTCTCTGATTATATCTTTATAATCACTGTTGGAATAACACGGCCTTCCAGAGCTGTGCTGCAAATCCACATCAAGGGAATCCTGTCGGTATAAGTGCCCACAAGCAGTTGACGCATTAAAGACACACTGGACGAAGCATGGTTCTTTCTGAAATGTATAGCTGGTAGTCAAAAACCATGAGATGGAAATGCGGTCCAGGGAAGCAATGTTTCAGATACTTCTGAAGAAAATAAATTGCTGAACATGATGAGGTCTGGTCTACCTGGGTTAAAGAAAAAAAATAAAGCTCACACAAAGGGTGGTGGGTGAATGGAATGTGCTGCTGAAGGAAGTAGTTGAGGCAGGGACTATTGTAACGTTTAAGAAACAATTGGACAGATACATGGATAGGAAAGGTTTGGAGGGAAAAGGCAGGCAGGTGGGACTAGTGTAGAAGGGACATGTTGGTCGGTGTAGGCAGGTTGGGCCAAAGGGCCTGTTTCCACGCTCTATGACTCAGTTCGACCACCGACAAACTGACCCTGACCCCAACCAGAGGTGTTTGTGGAATAGAAACATAGAAAATAGGTGCAGGAGTAGGCCATTCGGTCCTTCAAGCCAGCACCGCCATTCAATATGATCATGGCTGATCATCCAGAATTAGTACCCTGTTCTTGCTTTTTCCACATATCGCTTGATTCCGTTAGCCCTAAGAGCTATATCTAACTCTCTCTTGAAAACATCCAATGAATTGGCCTCCACTGCCTTCTGTGGCAGAGAATTCCACAGATTCACAACTCTCTGGGTGAAAAGGTTTTTCCTCATCTCAGTCCTAAATGGCCGACCCCTTATTCTTAAACTGTGATCCCTGGTTCTGGACTCCCCCAACACCGGGAACATTTTTCCTGCATCTAGCCTATCCAATCCCGTAAGAATTTTTTATATGTTTCTATAAGATCCCCTCTCATCCTTCTAAATTCCAGTGAATATAGTTGATCCATTCTATCATCATGTGCCAGTCCCGCCAATTAGCCTGGCGGACCTACGCTGCAATCCCTCGATAGCAAAAATGTCGTTCATCAAATCAGGAGACAAAAACTGCACACAATTTTCAATGATCAGAAGTAAAGGTTTCTTATGCTTGCTGCTGAGCAGAGCAGAAATCTCACAACAACTGCTCAGCCTCATCATGAACTGGATCAAGTGCTGAGGTAAACCAGCAGGCCCTCACGGCACCCAACCTCAAATGTTTGAGCAGAATTACATGGATAGAACAGGTTTGGAGGGATATGGACCAAACGCAGGCAGGTGGGACTAGTGTAGTGGCCGGTGTGGGCAAGTTAGGCCGAAGGGCCTGTTTCCACACTGTATCACTCCATGACTAATTGATCGATCAGAACCTTATGCATAAGGACACAAGGAACTACAGATGCTGGAATTTCAGTCCTCACCTTATCAGACTCCTTTTTGTCTCTTTTGTCCCTTACACCACAAAGCCTAGGAAGTAATAGGCAGTGTCAAGAAGAGTCTCGACCCGAAACGTTACCCATTCCTTCTCTCCCGAGATGCTGCCTGACCCGCTGAGTTACTCCAGCATTTTGTGTCTACCTTCGATTTAAACCAGCATCTGCATTTTTATTTCCTACACCTGGGAAGTAATAGGTGGATACAGGTAAAGAGGCAGAGTTTGGCAACACTTTCTGCCCCCCCCCCCCCACCCCTTTACCTAGATAGCTACTTTGTGTCACATTAACCGTCACACCCACCACCACATGCACCTCTTGTTCTTGGCGGCCCACCTCACCGGGTTCCCCCTTTGTTTATGGTGGCTCCCCCCATGCTGGGTCCCATTTGTTCTTCGTGATGCGGCCCATCCAGCTCGGCGCCCAGGGACTCGACCGATATCCACCTATCACTTCCCAAGCTCTGTCCTGCACTCGCCTCTCTTCAGCTTTCTTCCCCCTCCTACAATCAAGCCCTGACTCCAAACGTCGCCTGTCCATTCCCTCCACAGATTGCTGCCTGACCTGCTAGGTTCCTCCAGCACCTGATGTATAGAGTAGGGCTCAGGCTGGATCATGGGGCCACCTGTAGCCTGCTGATGGGTTTTGGATCAACCATGATATTGAATGTCGGGCAGCCTTGAGGCGTTGAGTGGCCTATTACTGCAACTATTTTCTTATGCCCTTTGGAAAAACACAGCGCTGGAGTAACACTGGCAGCATCTCTGGAGGACATGGATCAGTGACATTCCCGGAACATCACCTATCTATGTCCTCCAGCGATGCTGCTCGACCCGCTGAATTACTCCATCATTTTGTGTTTTTTTTTGTTGCAAACCAGCTCCTGCAATTCCTCCTTATGTTCTTGTGCTGTTTGCGTGCTCTGTGCTGGCCAGGCACATACATCCAACATCAGACAGCGCTTGATTTGTGAGACGTGTAGAATTCTGCTAGGCTTTTGAGGTTCACTAACATGGACACAACATGTAACCATGGGTGGGAGCTGCTTCATCATTAGTTACAGGAGGTAACTGCCAGGGAGTCTGCACCATCCATCCTGTGTAATTAAGGCAAGACCTCCTTGCTCTTGTACTCCATCGCCCTTGCAATACCTTGCCTTCTTATTCAAGCCGGGCCATCTGTATTACTTGCTGCATCTGGGAATTTATGCCAGATGCTCAAATCTCTCTGCCTCATCAGCCTTTTAAGAGTTCACTATTTCTGTTCTCTCGGATAATTCTCCATCTGTCACGATTTTGCTCACTCATCTGATCACAACCTTGTATCCTCCCACGCTTACTTTCTATGTTGTCAGCAGACCTGAACATGTGGTATTGATCCTCATTGATTTTGATGGTAAATAACTGAAGACCAGTCAATGAATGCTCCGTGCGACTTTCTAGCAGTTAAAGTCAGCAGTTCAAAAAAATTATCAGCCTCTGCTGCAATGGTTAGCGAAGTCTCTCTCTCCAGTAATATTTAATCCCTGGTTCCATGAATTCTCACTATTGTAGGCAAGTTGGTGACTAAGAATTGCAAACACGTATCACTGATGAAAATGCCTTTGACAGCTCTGTGCTTTCTCATCCAGTATCTGAACCTGTTCCCAGGGGGCGCCGCATGATGGCTGCCTCGCCAACGGTCTGTCTTCGTCTTTTTCCTTCTTTTTGTTTTTAGTTTGTTGTAAAATGTATGTTTTAGTTTATCTTTAGTTTTGTATTTGTGGGGGGGGGGGGGGGGGGATGGGGGAAACTTTTCTTATCTCCTTCCTCGACGGAGATGCGACTTTTTCCGTGTCGTATCTCCGTCTGCACTGCGGCCTAACATCGTGGAGTTGGCAGCCTCTTGTTTGGGACTTCTAGAGCTCCAAAACTGCAGAGCCTGCGGACGTACCATCTCTGAGCAGGCGATCCCTTTGCCAGGGGTCGGCCTTTGATGCTCCAACCTGTGGGAGCTGCGGACTTTAACATCGTGGAGCTCACGGTCTCTGGTTAGCGGCCGACTTTGGGAACTCCAAGCCGCAGGAGTTTCGATCGCCCCGATGCGGGAGCCTAGACTGCCCCGACGTGGGAGTTCGATCACCGGCTGCGGATGGTTCGACTTCCCCGACCGCAGGAGGAAAGGAGGAAAAAAGATAACACTTTATTGCCTTCCATCACTATGGGGAATGTGGAGGAACCGGTGTAGTGGATGTTTATGTCAAGTTTTTATGTAGTTGTGTGTCTTGTTGTTTTTTGGTATGACTGTATGCCAAACCAAATTCCTCGCATGTTGCAAAACATACTTGGCTAATAAATTATTATTATTTAGCACACTTGCTTCCCACATGTATTCATAATTCATGGAAGCACATGGCATAGATGAAGGCCTTTCAACCCATCATTCCTTTTCTGGCTCTTTTGAAGACCACAAACAAGATCCATCCTGGAACAATATTCATCCATTGTGTGTGAGTGAAATAAATTGTCGAAAGTGGGCATTGTATTGATTTATTGTCACGTCCTGTGATATAGTAAATAACTTTGTTTTGAGTGCTATCCAGGTTTTTAAAAATCCATATGTGATTGTAAAAAGCATTTATGAATGTAATAGGTAGCACTAACGAGAAGGGAAACAGCACAAAATATAGTGTTACAGCTACAGAGGAAGTGCAGATTTTTAAAAGCGCAATGTCTGAAATGACATAGATTGGGTGATGGGGAGTGCATTCTTAACTTGAGCTCTGCTCCTGTCGGACATCAGCAGAGAAGAAGCTGTTCTTAAATCTGGTGGTGCGTGCTTTCAAGCTTTTGTAACTTCTGCCTGACATGAGAGTGGAGAAGAGGGAATGACGGTTGTGTGAGTGCTCCTTAATTATGTTGGCTGGTGAAGTGGTAAACAGTTAAGTGGGATGGAGAGGCTGGTTTGTCTGATGGACTGGGCCCACTCCACCTTTCTCTGCGTCTTCTATGGTGCATCTACAGAAATTGGAAAGATATATGTGAGACATGCCAAATTCCCTCAGCTATCTGAGGAAGCAGAGGCGTGGATGTGCTTTCTTGGCTGTACCACAACGTGTTGGGACCATGTCAAATTGTTAGTGATATTTTGCCTGGGAACCTGAAGCTCTTGATCATCTCAACTTCATCATTGATGTAGACTGGGTCATGTTCTCTATTCCGCCTCCTGTAGTCGATGACTAGCTCCTTTGTTTTGCTGACATCGAGGGAGATATTGTCAGTGGAGTCAGTTTCAGACCTGAAGTTGGAGATTGCGAAGCATGAAAATTAAATAGCCATTGGGAGATGGTCATTAACAATAAAAGGAAGACTGTGTTTCCTTTTTAACTTTTCCGTAAACGGGTTGGGGTTTTCCAGTTAGCGTATGCTGTGAATCTGCCTCGAGTATTCCTTCGAGGTCGCATGGCTTGGTTTGAAAAGTGTTGATGATATTTTAAAACTACTGGACCTCATTGTGGGAACATTCTTTGTAACTCTGCAAATCCAATTGTGTCTTGAATGCACAGTCCTAGCGTATGGTTTCAGACTTTTAGTCTGAAGAAGGGTTCCGATCCAAACCATTGTCTGTTATTTTTCTCCTGAGATGCTGCCTGACCCGCTGAGTTACTCCAGCATTTTGTGTCTATCTCCAGAAAGGTGGAGTATCGTATATCGGAAAGTGTTTCTATAACAGTTGTTATGTGCATAATTCAACCCAGTGTCTCTGGTTAATTGCATTGAATACTTTGCGTTTTATCGTAGGAAGTTTGCAACCATGCAGATTCAGTACAACAGTACGGTACAGGGACCCTTTCTGTGCTGAACACGATACCAAGCTGAACTAATCTCTTCTGCCAGCACCTGATTCATTCATCTCCATTCCCTGCATATCCATGTACCCATCTAAAAGCTTCTTAAAAAGACAGTTTTGTTTCTCCCTTCACCACCGCCTCTGGCTGTGTGTTCCTGGCCCCCAAAACACTTTGCATTTAAAATAAAATGCTGGCAAATCTCGTTTTCACTTTCCCTCTCTGTCTTTAAAGCTCTGCCCTCTAGTCTTTGATATTTCCTCCATGGACAAAAAAGATTCTGACTTCACCTGATCTATGACTCTCGTAATTATATATATTTCTATCGGGTCTCCCCCCCACATACGACTTTCCAGAGAACAACAATTTAAGTTTGTCTAACCTTTAATCCAGGCAGCATTCAACCTCTTCAGGACCCACTCCAAAGCCTTCATATCTTTCCTGTAAAGGCGCTTCCAAAACTACCTACAATACTTCAAATGTGGCCTTACCACTTAATTAACTTTTTTTAAACAGAATAAGTAATAAAGAAGAATATAAAGAATAAATAATTTCCAATGAATAAGGGATGCAAAAGTACCCGATGAAGTTTCTAAAACCCGCTATAGACATTGTGAGGGAGAATTAGCTGTTTCAATATCTCATGCAACAAACCAAGGCAATTGCTCCAGTAATTTCCAGCTGATTCCAGTCATAGTTCTCTACGTAAATGAGAGCCCTGCACACATTTGCCATCCAAACTCGCACTTGGTCACTTGCACCCTGACGCACAGTTTCTGCATACAGTGATTATCATCCTTGTCTAATGTAACCCCTGGAGACGCCGCTTTCTTCGAGCTGTCGCTGACAGGACGCGCTCGGTCACCGTGGGCCTCCCTTCCCTCTCACCTGCTGCTGTTTCTTGCTGTCGGTGCTGGCTTTGTCTGCCCCCCCCCCACCCCACTTGACCACCTCCAACGTTTTCTCCTCCTGTCGCTCTGTCTACTCGGCCTCTTCCGGCAGCAGGTGAGAGGGGAGGGAGCCCCATGATGACCGAGCGCGTCCTGTCGTTGACAGTGGCCTAAAGAAATCTCTGTCCCCAGGGGCTACAGTGTCAACCAGTGAAGAAGGGCTCACTGGTGAAGACCAGTGGCATTGGCGCTTAGTCTTAAGGTGAAACGACAGTGTTGGAGTACCTCAGCAGACTGAATCTGTCTGAAGAAGAGTCATGATGTCGCTTATCCTTGTTCGCCAGCAATGCCACCTCACCCGTTGAGTTACTCCAGCACTTTGTGCTTCATTTGTATATTAACCAGCATCTGCAGTTCTTTGTTTCAACTACATAATGATAATACCTGAGATAGACACAATATGCTGGAGTAACTCAGCGGGACAGGCAACATCTCTGGATAGAAGGAATGGGTGACGTTTCAGGTCGAAATCCTTCATACCTTACTTGATTATAAAGAACAATCGGTAATAATGGTGACCATTCAACCCCCCCACCCCGCACCATGGTCCATTATAACGAGGGTTGATTGTATATCAACATTTGTAGTCTAATGTGTCTTCAGAGATGAGTATTTTCTGGCTCCGATGTGTCTGGCGCCTTGTACCTGATTCGATACTCTCTGATGTTCAACCTCACCCGAGGTCAATCTCTATTGTGGTCCAGTTTCTTCTCCTCTTACTTGTCACTATGAATTACTCCGAACAGCTGCCTTCTATTCTTCCATGCCTTGTTGCTCCAGATTTGTTTTGCTTTAAATCAATCTACCATCCCCGTGTCCTCGACCCGTGTAAGATTGCAAGGCGGTGTCATGCTAATGTGCGATGTGGAGAACTCATAAACCAACCAGCAGGGTGTCTGCAATTCTGTGGCCCGTTTCTACATCAAACAAAATCAGATCGAATGGCAGTGGAGCCCTGGACAAGATGGCTGATGGCCAATGCATGTTACTATCCAGGTGTTATAACTCAAACATGCAAATATATTGGAAAGTGAGCACAAATGCAATCAATGAGAACACTGGAGAACGTGTAAAGATTATTCCCAAGAGTGCTTTAAAACAGATCCAGGGCCAGAATTTCTCTTATTCCTTCAGGGAGAAGATACAGGAGCTTGAAAGCCAGGATATCCAGACTTAAAATCAGCATCTTCCCCGCTGTTCATGGACTCCTGAACCAATCCTCTCTTTCACTCCACCTTTCCTGAAGAGCGACCGCCCACTTTAACTCTCAACTCTTCCTCATTTGATTATTCGTTTATTTACTTTGATGATCTTTGGCACTCTAATTTTGCTCTGCAATCTTGGACAATTCTGCTGTTTTTCACTCTTAGTTGTATTTACCATTACTGTAGGTATAATATTTACTCTGTGAGCTTCGTGCGAACAAGGGATTTAATTGCCCTCTGCTGTCTGTGACAATAAACTAACCTGAATCTCAACAAGTTATGTATGTATTTTCTGAATTTTACTTTGGAAGTACTAAAATACTATGTGAAAAAGGTATGATGTTTCCAGTTCCTGTAAAGTACCCCCGTCATTAATCTTCCTTCTCATTTATATCAGTGTTGTTAAATGCTTGACTCTGTCTTCTGCTGCCTTTTGATTGAGCAATGTATTGTTTTCAGTAAACAAGAAGAAAATACTTGTACGATGCATCATCATTCTGAGACTTTAACTCTGCCTCTCTCTCTCCACAGGTTTATGAGTTCTCCACATCTCCTAACATTTTCTTTATTTCGGATTTGCCGTTTTTTGCGTTAGTTCTGGAAATGTTGAACTTGCTATTGCGTTGCATTGAAAATTGCTTTCTTTTGGTATCTTATCAGATCAAGATCTTGAAACGCCACGGGCGAACACTGTGCTCCACGGTGCCAGAGAATGCAAGGAGGGAAGCTCAAAGCTTGCTCGTCACAGAAGTAAGTCCCTCGGAGATCAGCTATTAGCAATTAAACCATAGATTCAGCCTTTGCGCTTCATTGACTTGTAGCTATAAATGGCTTAACTCACTCAGTGCTGTGAGGCATGGTATTTGTTCTACTTGGCACACAATCCAGGGGAGGAAGGTAAACTAGACTAAGTTGCCTGACAAGTCTTGTATTTCTGTGAGTGTAGATGATTAAGGGTTGATCTGGTTGAGTAGTTCATGGTGTCCAGAGGAATGGACACGGTAAATGGATTAGTGCTGCCTCTTCTGTTGGGGGATGGGGAGGGAAATGTCCAGAATTTAGGGATACATAGAACATAGAACAGGAAGAAGGGTCTCGACCCAAAACGTCACCCATTCCTTCTATCCAGAGATGCTGCCTGTCCCGCTGAGTTACGCCAGCATTTTGTACATATCTTTGATCTAAACTAACATCTGCAGTTCCTTCTGACACAGGAACTGGCCCTACAGCTGACGATGATACCAATGTAAACTAATCCCTCTTGTCTACACATGGTCTTGTATTCCTCCATTCCCTGCCTGTTCACGTGACTGTCCAACTGCCGTTTAAGCATTGCTATTGTATAGGTTTTTACCATCTTCCCTGGCAGGGCGTTCCTGGCACTTACCATTCACTTGCCTTGCATATCTCCTTTAAACTCCCGCCCCCATCTCCCTTCATTTTAAACCTATGCCATCAAATGTTTGACATCTCTACCCTGGGGGAAAAAGACTGACTATATACACTGCCTAGCCCTCTTGTAATTTAATATACTTCTATCAGGTCACCCCCTCAGCCACCGATGCTTCAGAGAAAATAATCCAAGTTTGTCCAATCTTTCCTAATGGCCAATAATGCTCTCTAGACCAGGGAACATCCCACAACCTCTCCAAAACCTTCATATTCTTTCGGAGCAGTGGCAACCAGAGATACACACAATACCCAAAATATGGCCGCACCAAAGTTTTATACAGCTGCAGTGTAACTTCCCAACTCTGATACTCAGTTTCCTAACTGATACAGGCAAGCATGCCATCTGCCCCCTCTAGCACCCTGTACATATGTTTTCTCACTTTCAGGGATCAATGGACTTGCATTCCAGGACCATCAAATTCAAGCCTTGATCATTCAAGGGTGGTGTCAGGAACCTGTTCCGCACATAGTACGCCAGGAATTTGGACCGCCTGCCCCCACAAACCTTGGGCGAGAATTGAAAATTTGAAGAAAAAAATTCTTGTTAGGCAGAGAATGAAAGGCTACTCATTCAAGTTGAATGGCTGGAGTCAAGGTACTAAATAGTCATAATTAAACTGAATAGAGTTCAATTTCCATATTTCCATATTAAAGTTGATGCCAGCTCACAAAGCAATCTTATTCTCTACTTATTTTCCCTGTAACCTATTCTTCCCACCTTCCCTTCAAATTCCCTCCCCCCCCCCCCCTTAAGATTCATTAATTCCTGTACACCCTCGGGATAGTCACAGTGGCCAATTAAGTCACCAACCCATCCATCATTGGCATGTGGGAGCAAACGAGACCACTTTGGGGAAACCCACGTGGTCACAGCGAGAACTTTCAAATTCCACACAGAAAATGCCTAAGGTCAGGACCCAGGTTTCTGAGGTTGTGAGATAGTAGTTTTACTAGCTACGCCATTTGTCTCTTGAGGTCCCTTTGTCCCTACTTGATCGTATAGTGCTTGAAATTGCTTGTTGAGTTGTATAAAGACTCGCTGGTTAAAAGCCAGGTGGATGACAGACAAGATGGCAAAGTTCAGGAACATTGGATGACGAGAGATATTGCAAATTTAGTCAAAAAGAATAAAAACAGGATATGTAAGGTTTATGAAGCTGAAATCGGCCAGGAACTTTGCGGAATATGAAAGAAGCTGGAGAGAACTTAAATAATGATTTAAAAGGGCTAAATGGGCCATGAAATCATATCATATCATATCATATATATACAGCCGGAAACAGGCCTTTTCGGCCCACCAAGTCCGTGCCGCCCAGCGATCCCCGTACATTAACACTATCCTACACCCACTAGGGACAATTTTTTACATTTACCCAGCCAATTAACCTACATACCTGTACGTCTTTGGAGTGTGGGAGGAAACCGAAGATCTCGGAAAAACCCACGCAGGTCACGGGGAGAACGTACAAACTCCTTACAGTGCAGCACCCGTAATCAGGATCGAACCTGAGTCTCCGGCGCTGCATTCGCTGTAAAGCAGCAACTCTACGCTGTGCTACCGTACCGTGCAAATGTCCTTGCAGAAAGTGCCAAGGCATTTTATATGCACATTAGTAACAAGATAGAAGGTAGCACCACTCGGGGACAAAGAAGCTAATTTATCCTGGAGTCGGAGAGAGTGGACAGGTAGTATACAAGTACTTTGCATCGATAGTCACCAAGGAAAAGGGACATGGAGAATATAAGATCAAGGAGAGATATGCTGATACTCTGGGGCATGTTGATATCACGGAAGCGGAGGTGTTGGGGCTGTTGAAGAACATTAAGGTGGATAAATCTCTAGGGCCTGAGAGGATCAATCCCAAGTTATTGAGAGAGATGAGAGTGGAGATTGCTGGGGCCTAGGCAGAGATTTTTGTATCCTCTTTAGCCACTGGTGAAGTCTCAGAGGACTGGAGAATAACCAATTTTGTTCCTTTGTTTAAGAAAAGCAGTAAAGACAAACCAGGAAATTATAGGCCAAGGAATAGGATTCATGGGTTGGACAGTGTCAGTCTTTTTTACAGGGTGGAAATGTCAAATATTAAGAGACATAGGTTTAAGGTGTGAGGTGGAATGTTTAAAGGAGATGTTTAAGGCACATTTTTACACAGAGCGAGGTAGGTTTCTGGACAATGCTTCCAGGAGAATTGGTGGAAGTTGATATGACTGTAGCGTTTAAGAGGCATTTGAACGGGCCCATGAACAGGCAGGCAGGGAATAGAGAGATTTTGATCATGTGTAGGCAGATGGGATTAGTTTAAATTGGCATTACGGTCGGCACAGACATCATGGGTTGAAGGGCTTGTTCCTGTGCTGTACTAGATTGTTCTATGTTCTCTGATCTGAACGTTTGGGGAAATGCCAAGGGAAAGTTTAGATTTTGGTTTGTCGGCAAGTAGGTTTGTTTTATGAAAACAGTGGAGGATGTTGTACAGGAAGCTGCAGTAAAGTGGAAAACGGTGATGCTGTTCTAATCAATACATCAAGTATTTAATGAAGCAGTGCTTATAAATCTCTCAGTGATATGCTTGAGAGCAGTACCGTGTGCTTTGTGATGTCTGTTGTGTAGAAACCAGACCTGGAGACAGTAAACCTGATACAAGGTTCCACTGAAACTATTTTATTTTGGGCTGAATCTTTCCTGTTTATCCCACAGCTTTCTTATTTTGTTTTAATAAAAAGTTTGGGGAGGTTTGAAAGTCGCCTAGCTTTGATTATTTGGACTGAAGAGAAGTTTGGAAAATTTTAGACTTTGGGAGTTTCTTGGCTCAGAGGAGGGTGGGAGATTTAGTCGATGTGTTCAAAACTGATACTGCGCGCAGCAGGGATAATTTTTCCTGAGTAGTGAGCCAGTCACTGGGAGCAAAGTTCAAAGTCCT
Organism: Rhinoraja longicauda; assembly: GCF_053455715.1. NCBI lineage: Eukaryota > Metazoa > Chordata > Chondrichthyes > Rajiformes > Arhynchobatidae > Rhinoraja > Rhinoraja longicauda. The sequence goes on from NC_135959.1 coordinate 20,421,258, forward strand.
CGGTAGAAGGGAAGGGAGTTGCAGAAAGAAATGTGGGGGGCTGGAACGCGATGCCTAAAAGGCTCTCGAGGCAGATTTTAATTCATCTGACTGCCTGAGGAGCTTTGAGCTGTTGCGAATTGGAATTATTTTTTGGCAACAACTTCATAGAATCACAAGGTACAGAAACAGTCCCTTAAACCCATTGTCTGTCCATCAGACACCAATCTACATCGATCCCATCAACCCATTCTTACACTCCCCATTTTAGTCATAGAGTTATATAGTATAGAAACAGGCTTCTTGGCCCAACTTGTCCATGCCGACGAAGATGACCTGTCTAAGCTTGTCCCATTTCCATCTAAACCTTTTCTATTCATGTGCCTATCCAAGTGTATTTTCCCTGCTGTTAAAGTGCCTGTCTCAACTATCTCCTGGCAGCTCGTACTATTTACCCACCACCTACTGAGTGAAAAGGCTGCCCTGTCAGGTTTGTATTAAATCTTGTCCCTCTCGCCTTAAACATGTGCCCTCTTGTTTTTGATCCCCTTACCGTGGGTAAAAGACTGCATTCACCGTACCTATTCTCCTCGTGATATCATACACTTTACAATCAACTACCCCCCAATCTACTACTAACCTACACACGAGAGGCTTTGGGACGTCTTTGCAATGTGGGAAGAAAAAGGAGCACCCAGGGAGAACCCACACGATCACAGGTAGAATGTCCAAACTCCACACGGTCAAGACTGAACCTGGGACACTCGAGCTGTGAAGTAGCGGCTCGACCAGCTGCACCACTGTGCCTTTGCTGCTGGCCAAGTGTGATGGGTCAACTCACTGCCGGTGCTGTCGATTTTTATGAATTCAGTCATTCAATGCTGAAGACTGTCTTGCCTGTTATCATTTAAGGATCAGAAAGTCTTTGAGTTATTATTGTAACAAAATTCCAGGGCTGTGATCTGGTATCGGTGCTTTGACAATAGGTTCACTTCAGTTTTGGCCATTATCATGACTTGTTTCGGAAACCTGTTTTGCCACTTCTCCAGAGGGGGGTGATAACTTCAAAAACTATTCTTTCAGGTTGTTCTGAATCCATAAGATCATAAGACATAGGAGCAGAATTAGGCTATTTGGCCCATTGAGTCTGCTCCAACATTCGATCATGGCTGATCTATTTTTCCCTCTCAACTCCCTGTAACCTTTGATGGCGTAACTAATCAAGATCCTTCCAATCTCCACTTTTAAAATGCCCAACAACTTTGCTTCCACAGATGTCTGTGGCAAGATCACTACTAATGCCTCCACAACCTCTACAGGTGCCTCTTTCAGAACCCCGCAGTGTAGTCCATCTAGTGCAGATGACCTGTGTAGGAAGGAACTGCAGGTGCTGGTTTAAACCGAAGATAGACGCAAAAGGTTGGAGTAACTCAGCGGGACAGGCAGCTGCTCCAGCCTTTTGTGTCTATCTTTAGTCCAGATGACTTGTCCACCTTCAGACCTTTCAGCTTCCCAGCACCTTCTCCTTAGTAATAGCGATTGCATTCACTTCTTTCTGCCTCTTGACTCTCTTGAATTTCTGGCATGTTGCTGGTGTCTTCCACTGTAAAGACTGACGCAAAAAACTTACTCGGTTCGTCCTCCATTCCTTTGTTCTCCATTACTACTGCTCCGGTGTCATTTTCCAGCGTTCCATTCTCTGCCTCCTGCCTCTCTTTTACTTTTGCTGAAAAAGATTTTGGTATACTCTTTTATATTATTGACCAGCTTACCTTCATATTTAAACGTTCCTCTCCTTATTGATTTTTCAGTTGCCTTCGATTGTTTTTAAAAAAATGCTTCCCAATCCTTCAGATTCCCGCTAATTTTTGCCATATTAAATGCCTTCTCTCTTGCTTTTATGCTGTCTTTGACTTCCTTTATCAGCCACAGTTCTCGTTCTCGTTCTCCCCTAGCTACATTAATCAAATCCATTGTAGTCCCACTTAAAACAGTCCTGTAATGTTTGTGTGCCTTTTCTGTGTCTTTTTCGATAATCTAGTTCAATTTCCAAAAGAGTTGCTAGAGACATTTTTAATCATCGTATTCTTGAATGTTCATATAAACAATAGGAATACTTTATTCTGGTGTGGCCAAGTAGTGTTGACTGGGAACATCCTGGATAGCACGTGGGATAAACGCTGTGAGTTTTCTCAGCCAAATTCTGTGATCGTTTGATCTTTAAACCCAGGATGCAAGCTGTGTAGGAGACTGTGATTCATGTCTATGACTAGGAATGTGAGATAACAAAATGATCTCTTCACTGATGGCAACAGAACCCGTTCGGCTTGAAAAACAAGTTCCATGTTAAAGCTCTTTACCCAGCCATAGAATTTTGGACCTCTTTGCATACATAGTACCTTAAGTCATCGAATGAATAATTTCCGAGGACGTAATATAGGAATAGGAATACTTTATTGTCACATGTGACTAGGCACAGTGAGATTCTTTGCTTGCATACACAATGTATACAAATAGCAGCCACCTATGGCGCTGACAAAGTTACAAAGCACGCCGCCTCCCCCTTTAGTCCCATCCTCCCCCCACCCCTCCAACAGTTCCCCCATGCCGGGTCCCCACCCTTACCCCTCACGGTGGTCATCCATGCTCTCATCAATTGTCGACCGCGGGTCAACCCGTGAGGCATCGCCGCCGCCGCGAGGCTTCACCACCACCGAGGCCTCATCGTCGTGAGGCTTCACCGCTATCAAAGCCCCACCACGCCTCCATGGTACCAACCCGGCCGCGTTCTCAGTCGACATCCACGGGGCCCATTGGGAAGCCTTCTGGCCGCGCGACCCGCAAGATGGTATTAGAACCCAAACCATGCCTTTGCAGCTTCCAAGACCTTCTAACATTCCTGCAGTCCATCACTTCAGCCCTTTGGACAGTGGTGGCTGTGGCTTCAGTCTCTGTGGCCAAGGCTTTGGACTCCTCTTCTTGAAGCTCTGCTTCCATCTCTCCTGCAATCCATTGCAAAACCTGTCTCTCGACCAAACTTCTAGTAACGTGCTTTGCTATCTCCATTGTGGCTCTGTGTCTGCTGCTTGGTGACATATCTTTGAAGTCCTTGGCAAGACACAAGCTGCTGGGGGAACTCAGCAGGTCAGGCAGCATCTGTCGAGGAAAATGGCCAGACGGTGTTTTGGATCTGAACATTCCCTCGAGACCCTTGGGATGAGGTCCTTAGGATGTTATACTGTGTTGAGATGCCATGTAAATACAAGGTTGCTGAAGAGGTATGTCTGCCCACAGAATCTAGTCAGATTCCAAATAACTAGAAAAAAAGAATATCCTCTTACTTCCCTTTTGCATCATTAAATCATAGGGGCAGCACAGAAACAGGCCCTTTGACTCATCAACCACCCATTTACATTAATCCTACTTTAATTCCGATTTTCATTCTCCTCACATTCCCATTAGCTCCTCCCCTCCCCCCAGATTCTGCCACTCCCTTGCACACTAGGAGCAGCCAATGGGTTTAGTTTAGTTTAGTTTAGTTTATTGTCATGTGTACCGAAGTACAATGAACAGCTTTGGTTGCGTGCTAATCAGGCAACCCTAATGCTTTTGGGATGTGATGGGAAACTGTAGGAACCAAGGAAGAAACTCGTGCGAACTTCACGAAGAGAGCACCCAAGGACACGATTGAACCCAGATCTCTGCTTCCAGCCGCAGTCTGCTCTGTGATGCACCTGGAGATTTGGGGAGATGTGGCCAGTCTCCCAAAAATACTCAATACACTGCAGCCACTTAGGTTGCTTCTAAAACATACTAAGATAGTTCACGGTAGTGATGAGGAACAAAATTTGACACCAGGCCACGTAAGGATGTATTCGTACAGTAGCGCAGCGGTTAAGTTACTGGGCTAATATCCAGAAGCCAGGGCTTTTGATCCTGAGACAAAAGTTCAAAACCCACTACAGCAGCTGGGAAATTTTACATTCGAATAATTGAATAAATCTGGAATAAAAAGCCTTTCTCAGCAATGGTGATTATAAAGCTACTGGATTGTTGTAAAAGCCCATCTGGTCTTCGAATGTCTTTTCCTTCAGGGAACAAAATCTGTCATCCTTATTCAGACTGGACTGCAGGGTGGTTGAGAACAGACAGGGCCTGCTACCTTGCCAGGAAAGCCCACTCCCCCATGCAAAGCATCAGTCAAAGAAGACAAGAGGACCGGGCAGTAGAGAAGCAGAGTGACTCAGTGAGGGAGATCAAAATCACACTTGGGATTTAAGCAGCAGAAGGCATGGCTGCCAGGGATGGAGAGAAGAAATTTTACCCACATGCATTTGTCTGACAAATGTAGTCTTGGATCAATTTACCATGCTTTTTTACCCTTTCAATTTAAGGCCAACCAAAATCCTGGCGTGCGAAGGGGAGATTGGTGTGTAAAGGGGAGATCACTCTTTAAATGGAGAATCACTATTATCACCACTTCAGGGTGACACAGTGGTGCAGCGGTAGAGTTGCTGCCTTACAGCGCCTGAGACCCAGGATTGATCCTGACTACAGGTGCTGTCTGTACGGAGTTTGTACGTTCTCCATGTGACCCCGTAGGTTTTCTCCAGGTGCTCCGGCTGACTCCCACATTCCAAAGACGTACATGTGTGTAGGTCTTCGGTAAGAATTGTAAACTGTTCCTGGTGTGTAGGATTGTGCTGGTGTACAGGAATCGCTGGTTGGCGCGGACTAGGTGGGCCAAAGGAATTGTTTCTGTGCTGTATTTCTAAACTAAAATAGATGTGGAACGTATCATAACAGTAAGTAAAATCAACAAAATTCTACCTGTGATTGACTGCTCTTTCAGTGGAGTTTTAGTTGAATAGGATAGACATAAAATGCTGGAGTAACTCAGTGGGACAGGCAGCATCTCTGGATAGAAGAAATAGGTGATTTTTCGGGTCGAAACCTTCCTTCAGACTTGAAGAAGAGCAGTTGCATGATGCACTATTTGTGGTGGTTGTAAAATATTTCTGAACAGATGCTGAAAGTGCTCAGTGTTCTTAGAAGAGGGCCAAAGTACAATAATGCTCTACCAGAACATTCAATACGGAAACCAGGAATGATCTCTTTCCCCAGAGAGCGAGGAGAATGTGGAATGCACTCCCACAGGGAGAGATCGAGGTGTAGAGATGGGTTCAAGGAGAAACTGGATAAACACAAGAGGAAGAGATGGGTCGATAGAGATTGTGTTGGGAAAAGGAGAGAGTGGGGGAAGATGGATCTGGAGGTGAAATACTAGTATAGAGCAGATGACTGATCTAAATGTGGTAAAAAAAGCTTCATTTTCTCTGGAGTTTCATTGTTCTCTGGGCCATATGACAATAAAACTCTTGACCTGACTCATGAAGCCTACAGCCCAATGGACATGCCTTAGCTGTGGTGTTATGTCTTTGTGCGTTTATTCTTGTACTCTGGCGCTGCGTTTCGAGATAACAATCGTCTCTCGTTGTTCCTCGTGGACTGTTTGTAAATTGCTTGATCTTTCCCGGAAGAGGATCGCTGTGAGATTTAACAATTGCCTTGGCTTAAACAATTGTTTGAGTGTTCCTGATTAAGATGTTTTAGATAACTTATTTTCATTTTTGGGATGAGGACATTATTCTCGTGGCCAAGATTTATTGTCTGTTCCTAGCTGACCGTAAGAAGGTGGGGATGAACAACCACCTTGAACCACTGCATCCCTGCTGGTGAAGATGTCCACCACACTGAGGAAGGGGTTCCAGAATGTAAACCCATCAGTGCTGTCCGATCATTGATACATTTCCAAGTCAGGATGACATTTGTCTTTCAGATGGTGGTGTTCACCTGAACTTGTTGCCCTTATCCTTTTAGGGGGTAGATATAGAGGGTTTGGGAGGTGTTGTTGGAGTATCCTCGGCAAATAACTGCGGTCACTGGACGATTGATGTACGGAACAAATATCTCAGATGAAGAGGCTCAAGAAATGTCCCTGTTTCATTTTCCAGATTTAGGTGGTTTTCCTGCATCAATCGAATAGGATTTGTGTAGGATTCGTGCAAATAGATTGTTGCTGGTCCATGTTTTTAGGTGGGTCTGTTTTTGTGCTGTAACTCTAAGACTCGATGCCAATTTGGACCAGATTGCAGTTGGTGATTAATACTATGGGGGTAGAGATGGAGAGAATTTCTATTTTGGGACAGAATTGAAGGATGTTAATATGAATTTTTTTTCGACTGTATTACATAGGAAATAGCACAAGGAGTCATGTTGCCCTTCGAGCTTACTTCACCATTCAATTAATAATGATGGAATCATATCATAACTTGTATCAAGTTCATTTTCCTACCTGATCCCCAGATCTTTCATTCACCTCATGTCCAAAAATTAGTCTGGCAGGGCCTTCAACACATAGAGTAGTTGTAGAAATGTTTCCTTTTCTCAGTTCTCAATAGCCTGGGGAAACTGCCTATCAACATCTCCCAGAAGCTCCTGTGTGTCAATACTATTACCTCCTTCCAAGAAGCAAGTCAATGGATCTGTAATGTAGAGTCTCAATGCTTATCAATTATGGTATTGAACATTTGGGGAAATCTTGCTGGTAACAAATCATTGTTAAAGATTTTACAACCATCTTTGAGCCCATGATGTTAGATATGCACTTACTATGCAGTAAGCAATATTGAGGTTCTGGATTAAAGTTGGAAATATTAATTTGTACTCACAATAGGAGTTTTGTCCGACTTCAACAGCAAGCCCTTTTTCATTTCAAAATATGTTTTATTCTATTAAAAAATCTAAAATGTATAAATACAGAATGTTCAGATCAACATTTTCATAACAAGTAATTCTATTACGCTCATTAATCAGTTAACACCTATTTTTAAATTTAGAGTAAATAGTTCATGGGGCATTATCAGAAATGGGAAGGCACTGTGGTGTTGCAGGTAGAGCCACTTCTTTACAGCTTTGGACACCCAGGCTCAATCCTGACCTTGGCTACTGTCTGTGTTCTCCCTGTGACTGTGTAGTTTCACTTTGGTTTGTTCCCACATCGCAAATTTGTGTGTGTTGGCGGATTAATTGGCGACCGTAAATTGTCCCCAGTGGGGAATATGGGGCGAATTTTAAAAAAAGGGATTAATATAGGATTAGTGTAAATGGCTGATTGATGGGTGACATGGACCCAGCGGGCTGAAGGGCCTGTGTTGATGCTGCGTCTCTCGCTGACTCAATAATTGTGACAAATTTTAATTAATATGAAATAGCAGGAAGGCCAAGAACAGTGGGTCTTTGCCAAACATTAACTTTACTTGCAGTGCCTGCAAAAATGTAAATGACAGTGCAATCCTCACTGAGGATGCACTCCGGCTCCTATGCCACTGTTCTGCCGTTATGCACTGCTATCACTTGTGGATTGTAGTTTGGATCTACAATTGAGAATATTTGGGCCAGGATCAAAGAAAACCAGATTGCTATTTGGGTGGTTCTCTGTCAGGCATAGAGCCTCTTTGAGTAAATAGCAATTTCCTCCAACAACAGGCTAGTCTCACTGCCTCCTCTGTTTGATGTGTCTGGTAGTCAGTTAGGCCACCACGGGCACTACCAAGCTTGGACCCGGCAGGTAGAGGCACATCATGGATTGTGGTTTCTTGCAATAATTGCAAGACAGACATTGGAACAGAGATTTATATTTCTGTCGTGCCTTCCAGAACATTGCAAAGTGCTTTGCGACTATGTACAATTGTAAGGCAGGAAGTGCAAAAGCCAATCCATGTATGCCAAGAACCAACAGAGAGAGACATGGGTTCGTGTTGAGACCAGCTGTTTCTGAAATATTGATATAAAGTCGATTTTATTTTTTGGCTTGGTTTAATTTAGTTTAGAGGTACAGTGTGGAAACGGGCCCTTCGGCCCACCGAGTCCACGCCACCCCACAATCACCACGTACTAGTTCTATCCTACATTCTAAAGATAATTTGTAGAAGCCAATTAGCCTACAAACCCACATGTCTTTGGAATATCGGAGGAAATCAGAAAACCCAAAGAAAACACACGCGGTCACTGGGAGAACATGAAAACTCTATACAGACAGCACCCGTAGTTAGAATTGAATCTGGGTCTCTGGCGCTGTAAGGCAGCAATTCTACCACTGTGCCACCCAAGTGGTCTCAGAACTCTGGAGCTAACCCTTTTGCTGCTCTTTGAAATATTGCCATGGGATCTTTTCTGTGAGCTGAAGAGCCTTGGTATAAGGTCTCAACCGAAAGACAGCATCTCCAACAGTGCGCAACTCCCTCAGTATCAGCCTACATTTTTGCATGGAAAGGGACTTGAATTCAGAACCTTCTGACTCGAGTTGCACACTGAGCCACAGTTGACAAATCAAAATTTGAAGTTTGGAACCAAAGTGGTTCAGGGCTCGAGTCTGGGGTCCAGGCCTCTGTATCAGCAGCCTTGTTCAAATTAGACACACCTATATTTCCAATGCTTTTATGTGACCCATACCTACACAGGGGACCATGCAATGTTGATCCATAAGCTTGTTTCTTGGGAGGTGTTAACCATGTGGAATTTAAATTCAATTAATGAAATTAAAAAATTAACATCGGCATTGGTAGAGGTGACCCAAAAACACCCTGCCAGGTTGTTTGGAAAACGTGTTTGGTCTACATGTGTCCTGCAAGGAAAACATCTGCTCTCCTTGCCCCATCTGACCTGCAGGTCCTCCTCAGATTGTGACAGAGTTTCGTTCCTGAGAACTGCTCATTGCTTGAAATGTGGCCATGAACCAAGTTCCCACATGGCAGAAGATGCCTGCGGAATCTTCCCACAGCAGTCGGAAAATCCATCCCGCCCATCTCCCAAATGCTCGCTCGTGTGTACAAAAGTCGGGCGATCGTAAACTGGGGAGGACCTGTAATTGTGGCTCCAGGCTCACTAAAGTCATTGACACATCATCCCATCTGATTAGGAGCTGATGAGGGTGGTGGACAAGTGCTAGAATTGCCAGTAATGTTGAAGCGCGTGTAAAAGAGGATGTGATGGAACAAATTACAACAGACAGTGTTTAAAACAAATCTTTATTGATTGCTACTGGCATTCACTTTGATGCATGTTACTGCCTAGAATGTGTTTCAACATAGTCAACATAGAGAACTTGGAATATTCCTTAACCAGAGGTCCATGCTTGTTGATGTAAGTGGTTGAAGGAAGAGAGAGGAAGGATAAACTATAGGATGAGGTGGAAGGGTAGTAAGAGGGCTAGGAAAGGGCAAAATGTCTGCGTTCTGTGCCGTAGATTCCATGTTTTGTGCAGTATTCACCATTACTTTCCTCCTTCCTTGCAGTGTATCAAGACCTACAACTCTGACTGGCACCTCATCCACTACAGATATGAGGACTACTCAGGAGACTTCAGGAAGCTGCCAAAGTGAGTGGGTTGTTTTCTTGCTGATGCACTGTTGAAACCCTGTGGAGTTTAAAGTTCCACTTTAAAAATAAAGCCATATATTCACAGCTGCGTTTGGAAGTTGTGATAAATTGAACACGCGGTGTTCTGTCAGATTTTCTGCTTGCATGGTTAATAAACACTGTTGGAGATATTTTGGGTATAAAGGATGAGTGCAGGACAATGATGGAGAGTAAATAATATGCTATGATGTTATTGAATAGCAGAATAAGGTCAAAAGCAGAGCAGATTCAAGGGTTGAAGGCCTCCTTCCATTTCTTAGCATTCACATGCATTACAATCAAGTACTGAATTAATGAAAAACATTGACATAGGGGTTTAGAGGATGAGAGGTTTGGTGAAGCACCATTCTTTGTGCATTCATATCAGCCCTTTTTGGCTGCACCCCAATTTAGCAGAACTATTGGAAATGTTGGAAGAAATTAATTCAGGAAAACATTATTACACATTTTCTCATATATAACGTTGTTAAATCATAAACAACTTTAAAATGTTTAAGGTGTAGGATGGAACTGCAGATGCTGGTTTACACTGAAGATAGACACAAAATGCTGGAGTAACTCGGCGGGTGAGGCAGCATCTCTGGAGAAAAGGAATAGGTGACTTTTCGGGTTGAAACCCTTTTTCAGACTGAGAGTCTGAATAAAAATGTTTACGATCTGGAAAAGACATAAACGCAGATTGTATTTCATGGGTTTCTACGGCACTAGAACTTGGAGGATGTCGCTGAGTGAAGCACGTTTCAGTCGTTCCTCTACACTCATTGGCCTGTATTTCTTCCATAGCTGAGTGGGTCACACTCTTACCTTGAATCAGAAGGTCTTTGGTTCAAAGCCTAATCTAAATCTTGAATACAAGGGTAGAGATTTGATGCTGTAGAGCAGCACAGAGGGTGTGATGTACTTTCAGTGATGCTCCCCGTAAGGTAGGATATACAATACAATACAATACAATACAATATATCTTTATTGTCATTGTACCGGGTACAACGAGATTGGGAATGCAACTTCCATACGATGCAATAAATTAATTAGCTAATCAGCATAAATTTAGACAACCCAGTGAAACAAAATTAGAAACGGTTTTCAAACAGAATAAAGTGCAAATAGGTCTGTGCCGGGTCGCTGTGCGATGTGACCATCAGACTCGGCAGGACCGGTTCAGAGCAGCTATGGCCCTGGGGATGAAGCTGTTCCTGAGTCTGGAGGAAAACTCTTGTTTTCCTGAGTCTGGCGACCTTAGAAGGCCTTGTAGCGTCTGCCAGATGGTAGAAGTTCGAACAGACTATTGCAGGGGTGTGAGGAGTCTATGTGAATGCTGGTGGCTTTCCTGAGGCATCGTGTGTTGTAGATGCCCTCCAAGGCTGGTAGCTGTGTTCCGATAATCTTCTGAGCTCTATAGACTACCCGCTGAAGAGCTCTCCTCTCTGCCTCCGTGCAGCTGAGGTACTACACAGGGATGTCATGCGTTAGGATGCTCTCTATGATGCAGCGGTAGAAGGTCGTCAGCAGCTGTTGGGGCAGACCAGACTTTGTCAGTGTTCTCAGGTAGAACAATCGTTGCTGCGCCTTCTTGACCAGCGCAGCGGTGTTATTGGACCATGTGAGGTCCTCCGAAATGTGAGTGCCCAGAAACCTGAAGCTGGACACTCTCTCCACACTGTCCCGGTTGATAAAGATCGGAGCGTATTCCCCATTATGTGACCTTCGGAGGTTGATGATCAGCTCCTTAGTCTTGGAGGTGTTTAGGGACAGGTTGTTATCCGAGCACCAGTCCGCCAGGTTCTGCACCTCCGCTCTGTAGTGTGTTTCATCACTGTTGGTGATCAGCCCGTCAGGTGGTGTGAAAGGTTACTGGAATAACAGCAGTAGAGTTCTTCCCAGAGTTCTGCCCTGGAAGCAGATTGAACAGGATATGGTTCCTGGTTTGTTGGAACTTGTCGTGTTTTTTGGTACATTGGTGGTGTTTTTTTGTACATTGCTTCAAGAATACCGTTTTTGGTTGCGATGCACCTGGGGATGACGACTGGTCCTGAAAGTCGCTGTAGAAATATTAAATCTTTCTTGCAGCTGCTGTTGAGGAAAACTCTTGTTTTCTTTCTCGACAGCAAAACTCCAAGACCAGAGAAGCTTCCTGTCCACGTGTTTGAAGTCGATGAGGACGTTGACAAAGACGAGGTGATTATCACTGTCTCTCCTTCCTTGCAAGTCAAATGGGGAGATGTGAAGTGCATTGTGGAGCCAGCTTAATTCCAGCAAGTGACTGCCTCGACCAACGTTTCAATCCTTAGCTTCTAGAAGTGGGGCACAGACTTGGGATAAGATGATGGCCATTCGTGCTGAGATGGGAAGGCCTGTCTTCACTCAGAGATGTTGACCTCTATATTGTGCGCAAGGCATACTTGGTCATGTAATGTACACAACTGAAATTTGGGGCTGAGGGAAGGGAGGGTTATTGAGATTGAGTGGGCATGTGGACAAGTTTGATGGTCAGCCACAACACTACGAATAGCAGAGTGGGATTGAGGGTGGAATAGTTTTCCCAAGTCTTGTGTCGGCAGTCGACACCAGGCAGAGAAGGTAGGTCGCAGGATTACTCACTCAAATGTTGGACCAATTCCTCCAAGGAGTGACCCATTGTAGATTTTCTTTCGGCTCACTAACTGGAAAAGTGAGGGGGAGGTGGAACTTTGAAGGTGGGCCAAAGTTGAACATAGAAACATGGAAAATAGGTGCCGGAGGAGGTCATTCAGCCTTCGAGCCATTCATCGTGATCATGGCTGATCATCCACAATCAGTAACCTGTGCCCAACTTCTCCCCATTTCCCTTGATTCCACTAGCCCCCAGAGCTCTATCTAACATCAATGGACTCAGCATCGATCCCTGAGGCACAGCACTGATCACATTCTGAAAAACAACCTTCCACCACCATCCTCTGCTTCCAATCATAAAGCCAATTCTATATCCAGTTACAGGGTCTCTATCCAGATCCCTCTGGATCTCATGTGATGTACCCTTCCAGCCTACCATGTTGAATCTTATCAAAGGCCTAGCTGGTCCATATAGGGAATAGCTACAGCCCTGCCCTCATCAACCTTCTTGGTTACTTACTCAAAAAAACATTCAAATTAATTGGACATGGATCTCCCACGTACTTTAAGATGGTGACTATCTTCAATCAATCCCTGTCTTTACAAATGCATGTATATCTTATCGCTCAGAATCCTCTCCAGTAACTTGCGTACCTTAGACGTTAGGCGTACTAGTTTTTATTTGCAGCCTTCCTGAATGGAGGCACATCATTAGCCAACCTCAAGTCTTCCGATGCCTTGTCTGTGTGTCCAAAGATGATTCATTTTTCTCAGCCAGGTCTCCTACAATTTCACTTCTCTAGCTTCCCGCAGTGTCCTTGCATATATTTGATCATATGATCAAGCCTAGATGATTTATCTACCTTCATATGTTTGGGATATACAGCACCTCCTAAACTCTAATATGGACTATTCTCAAGGCATCATCATTCACTTTCCCTTATCTTCATTTCTTTCTCCACGGTAAAACAGAGGAGAAATGTTCTTTGAGGACCTTGCCCATCTCCTACAGCTCCACATATAAATGACCACTTTGGTTTCTGAGGAATCCTATTCTCTCTTTAGTTACCCTTTGTTCCATAATATGAAACGTATTAAAGTACTCATTTGCTGAGTACAATTTCTGCTTGGATGCAGCTCATGAATTTGACAATGAGAAATGACAGTATTGTAATGTCCTTGCCAATCGTTTGGCATTTAAGTTTCTAATCAAAGTAGCTAAAGGAACACTGGCTTTTAGCCCCAGATACAAGAGGTGATAGCTATACGATGTGAGACCACTCATGGGGCACTGAGTTCTGGGCACTGCACCTTAGCAGGAATGTATTGGCATACAGAGTGGATTCATGGAATGATTACAGGACACCAAGGGTTACCATTCCTTATAAATATTGTATGAACGTAGTCTTTTGATTAAGTTCCCATCACCCAAGATCCATATTCTCTGTAATTGGCCAAGATGGTTTTCTCCTCTCATAATAATACTCCTTAATTTGGATTTTAAAATGCTGAGGTTGACTTCAAAGTTATTGGAAGGGATTATTAGGGCAGCATGGTGGCACATTTCTTAGAGTGGAGTTAGTGAGTCAGGGTCGTGGATGCTGCGAGCTTCGTGGCTAAGTAGCTCCAACCTCGCATGTTCTTGAATCCAAGTGAGATGCATTGTTCGTTTATGGAAATTGTCCTCTGGCATGAAGCCTACAACCTGAGTTTGCAGTGCTTGAATGGAATGCATACTTTAAGTTCCTGATGAGGAATTTCCCTCAGATTTTAAAGTTGTGAAATAATTGTTTGAATTCGTAGTTGTACTATTACAATTGCATTTTCTTGTTACAGGATACAGCATCCCTGGGGTCACAGAAAGGAGGCATAACAAAGCAAGGATGGCTGCATAAGGGAAATATGAACAGTGCAATCAGTGTTACCATGCGGGTAAGAATTTGCATTTAAGCTCTGTTTTGTTAAGTTAAAATGGATCTCTCATGTATTCAAATTTCGTCATGGCCAGCAGCGTTAAATGAATCAGTTTAATTCTGTAAATTTGAGTAGCTAGATATTCTATTCTAGTGCAGGTCGTGGGTCAGAGTACATTCTGATATTCCCCTTGTGAATAACACCAAAAATGGTTGCCATCAGTTTAATATGAACTTGCTGTGCACGTGTTGGCTTCCACAACAGCGACTGCACATCAGTCGGGCTGCATGAACAGTAAATGTATTTGGGAACTTCTGAGGATGTGTAAATGCACGTTTCTCTTTCATCATTTAGATCAAGTCAAGTCAATTTTATTTGTATAGCACATTTAAAAACAACCCACGTTGACCAAAGTGCTGCACATCTGATTAGGAAAAAAAAGAAACATACAGTGGCAGGCAGCCAAACACAACGGCGCGGCCATCTTGAACAAAATGTTTAACTAAAGCAGAATGGTGTCCCGCGGCCGCGCCGCACCGGGCGATGGAAGGCCCCGCGGCCGAGCCGCACCGGGCGCTGTTCAGTCACGCGGCCGAGCCGCGCCGGGCGATGGAAGGCCCCGCGGAAGAGACCTAAAAAAAAAGAAGAAAGATTTCCCCCACCCACACCCCCCCCCCCCACATACCCACCCACCCTCACCACCCCCCACATACACAACCAAAACAAAACACCCCACCACCAACACACAAACAGTGCTTCTTAAACCGGTGAATGGTTCACCAAAGGATGAATGACATTATTTTGGGGTGAATTAAACTAGAGGGGTGAATGAAGGGTGAATGACTTAATATATATAAAATTATACGCAAGGGAGAAAATTACCAAAAAAAACATGAAAGTTTAGTCGAGGGTGAATGAAATTTTGTGATAAAGACTCAAGGGTGAATGACACTGAAATAGTTTAAGAAGCACTGATTTAGATTGAGAGAGACAGAACATCCACTCTAGATTCACTGTGCCAAGGACCTCGACATGGGCCAATCGCAGGCAGGTGGGAGTAGTGGGGAGAAGGCAGGAGAATGGGGTTAGGAGGGAGAGATAGATCAGCCATGATTGAATGGCAGAGTAGACTTGATGGCCTAATTGTGCTCCTATCACTTATGATCTTGGGGTAGCTGGGACATGTTGGCCAGGATGGGCATGTTGAGCCGAAGGGCCTGTTTCTAACCTGTATATGACTCTATGATCTGTGAGTGAGTGAATGATGTTGGTTGAGAGATTATTATTGGTTAGTAATCTGGTGAGAAGTCTTCAGATTGCTGCTGTGGAATGCTTTTGTCCAGCTGAGAGATCAGAGATAAAAGATCCCTCTGTCAGTGTAACTTCTTTCTCTGGTCTTGGACCATTAGGCTGATTTTTACATTACGGTTTCTGCAGTCAAACAGTCTTCTGAACGGGAGCAAGGAGTTCCAGCCATTGAGCCAAAGCCAGATTAACTTACACTATCGGGCAATAAATTGTGACTGCAACATAAATATTTGTCTTTCGCACTCTGAAACTACATTTTTGCCTCCTCAGTCTTTCAAGAGGCGCTTTTTCCACTTGACCCAGCTCGGGGATGGTTCGTACATTCTCAATTTTTACAAAGACGAGAAAATCTCCAAGGAACCAAAGGGCTCGATCTTCCTGGATTCGTGCATGGGAGTGGTACAGGTAGGCGAGCCAGTGTTTTGATGGAAGGTTTTGATACTGCTTTCAGTAATGGTCACATCCATCATGAGCCTGTTCCCTGGAGATGGTGAAAATGGAACGTTTTTCGTCAGGTTTCCTGTTTACTTGTTCATGCTGCAGGAGGAAAAAGAACGCAACACTGTTGCTCTTGTGTCTGCTCAGAGTTTCAGTGAATTTTAAATTGCCAGCGTGACGATTTTATTTAAGTACACTGTAAATGCAGGAGACAGAGTTCTCCAAGCTGGAGTCACTGGTTTTGTGGAGAACCATGGGGAATAGATATTCTGGTGTGAATCTGAGTGATAAAATTACCTACTTATGAGAAGCAGCATCCTGTTGCCTGGAGTAATGGCGTGTCGTATTTTGTTCATTATTTTTGATCGTACGTTGATCGTAAAACTGCGTCTTCTCATCTGAATGGTGGAAAACCCTATATTGCCCTACAATAGCCTTTTCCTGCTTTTCTCTTCTATTTCCCGTCTTTGCTCTGCTTCTCCCTCTTACTCACCCTGACCCCTCCCTCTATTTCCTTTTCCTTCCAATGCTTCAAGCGACTGGCTCCCTCCCTCTGTCTGGCCATTGTCTGAGTTTGTACCTGGCCACATGCAAGGTTGACAAACTTTTAGGTTAGAGATATAGCATGGAAACAGGCCATTCGGCCCACCGAGTCCACACCGACTAATGATCGCCTGTACACTGGTTCTATCCTACGCAATAGTGACAATTCACAGAAGCCAATTAGCCTTCAAACCAGCACGTCTTTGGAATAATGGGGGGAAATCTTGAGTACCCGGTGGAAACCCATGCGGTCACAGGGAGAACTTGCAAACTCCTGATAAACAGCTCATGTAGTGAGGATTAAATCCTGGTCTTGATAGCGCTGCCTATATCCATTCCTGTTGCTCTGCCTGATCTGTTCGTGCCCCAGCTCTTTGCCATTTGTGGAACATGGACATCACTGCAATCCCTGCATTCATTGCTCATCCCTATTTGTGCGTGGGAAGGAAATAGTGCGACACCTATACCTGCTGCAGTCCATGTGGTGGCGATACTCTGCAATACTATTGGAGAGGAGTTGAAAGATTTAGACTCGGCAGTAATGAAAGAAGGACAATACATTTCCGAATTGTATTTTGAGTGTGGGAGAAAGCCAAAGATCTCTGAGAAAACCCACGCGGTCACGGGGAGAACGTACAAGCACCTGTAGTCGGGATCGAACCCGGATCTCCAGCACTGCAAGCACTGTAAGGCAGCAACTCTACCGGTGCGCCACCTAGCCGCCCACTCCTGGCTTCTTTGAAGTTGTTCTTTAAAGCCTTCCTGATGAGAAAGTGGTAGAGTTGCAACTTTTAAAGGACACTTGGATAGGTACATGGAAAGGAAAGGTTTGGAGGGATATGGGCGAGGCAGTTGGGCAACTTGGTCAGCATGGACGAGTTGGGCCGAAGGGCCTGTTTCAATGCTGTGCGGCTCTGTGACTCTATCTATCTGACCGAGCTGTTGGAAACCTGCCCTAATGTATCGTAACACCTGGTCAGATGTAAAAATATTCTGATGTATCAGCTCGGCAATTTTTATTGCATTAAAGCTGGGAAGTTATGCCTGTAAGATTGATAAAGAATTAGTTTTACTGTTTCACAGAACAACAAAATACGGCGATATGCCTTCGAACTGAAGATGCAAGACAAGAGTAGTTACCTGTTGGCAGCTGATAGTGACCTGGAAATGGAGGAGTGGATCGGATCGTTGAATAAAATCCTGCAAAGTACTTTTGAGGCTGCCATGCAAGAGAAGAGGAATGGCGACTCGTTGGAAAGTGAGTTTGAGTTCTGTCCTGCTTCTCTGATCTGACTGTGGGGCTGATTGCCACGGGGTTAAATAGACTGAGCTTGAACCATTGGCTGGTTGAAATGCCACCAGCCTGGTGACATGCTCTCCCACTGTGCCACGGTGAGATGACTTTATCTGTGCCAGGTGTGGTGTCAACTGTAATGTTTGGTTAAAGAAAACAAGACAAGGAGGTTTAGTGCCTGTGATCCCACATGTTTGAGTTTTCTTTATTGCCACGTGTTTCAGGATATAGTGAAAATCTTTTGTCGCATCCTAACCAGTCAGCGGAAAGACAATACATGATTACAATTGAGCCGTCCACAGTGCATAGATGCATGATAAAGGGAATAATGTGAATAATGTTTAGTGCAAGATAAAGCCAGTAAAAGCCCAATCAAAGATATCAAAGAGTATAGTGTCATCTGCAGCGCATGTTTATATCTGTCTCTTTCCAATTATGTATCTGTGTTTGTCTTTGTGTGTGTGTTTGTGTGTATCTATTTGAGAGTCTGTGTGTGGCTGTTTGCATGTACTTGTGTATTTGGCTTTGAGGCTGTGGGTGTGGGTGTGCATGTATGTGCTGGTGTGTCACTGGGTGCGTGTGTGGCTTTGAGCCTGTGGGTGAGGTCCTGTGAGTGTGTCTTTGTGCCTGTGGGGTGTGTGTGTGTGTGGCAAACTTGAACTTATCCATTTCAGTCATTGTGCGTGCGGAAAGAATGCAGAATTTGACTCTGGAATGACACCCAAAACTTGCCGGGTGAAATTACAGACAGGAGTTGCATTTCCTGGAGTTTAGAAAGTGAAGGAAATTAGAAGGGTGATGGACTGGACCTTGACCTGGACCTCCTGCCTGCCTCTCATGGGACACCTCTGATCACAGTCACTCTTCAGTTTCAGGGTCCTAACATTGCGTCAGACACAGTGCATGGGTGCAGACAGTCCCCACAACGGCTGGTAGCATGCCTCACCCACAATCTCCCCTGACGTTCTCCTGCCGCCTGAGGCCTTTCCGTCGAAACATGATGAGTAATATAATTTAAAACCGCATTCAAGTTAATTGAACCCAAACATTTTTATTAAAATTAAGCAAGCCACTTACTTTTTTTGTTGAGGTTGACAACCACATTGATGTGCATATTTGAATGCTTGAGATCTGGTCCTAAGTACTGTAGATTACAAAGCTCGGAGTTCATTAAAGGCTTGTTAGTAGAAGACTGGGATGATTTTGGTGGGAGCACATTCCTTCGCACATAGCGGAGTCAGGGGGTATGGGGAGAAGGCAGGAACGGGGTACTGATTGAGAATGATCAGCCATGATCACATTGAATGGCGGTACTGGCTCGAAGGGCCGAATGGCCTCCTCCTGCACCTATTGTCTATAAGGAATAGGAGTAGAATTAGGCCATTTGGCCCATCATGTCTAATCTGCCATTCAATCATGGCTGATCTATCTCTCCCTCCTAATGCCATTCTCCTGCCTTCTCCCCATAATCTCGGACACATGTACTAATCAAGAATCTATCTATCTCTGCCTTAATAATATTCACTGACTTGGCCTCCACAGCCGTCTGTGGCAAAGAATTCCACAGATTCACCACCCTCTGACTAAAGAAATTTCTCCTCATCTCCTTCCTAAAAGAACGTCCTTTAATTTTGAAATAACAACCGCGGTGTATTCAATCAGGCCCGCTGCCATTTCCTTGAACGTCCAGTCTACCAACGCCAAGCAGCCGTGGATTAATTCCACCTCCTCCGCCGACTGATCTGTCTTTTACTCTCAACCCCAATCTCCTGCCTTCTCCCCATAACTCCTGACGTCTTGATTAGTAATTAGTAGAATCTGTCAATCTCTGCCTTAAAAATACCCAATGACTTGATCTCTACAGCTGTCTGCGACAGTGAATTCCACAGATTCACCACCCCATGACGAAAGAAATTCCTTCCTACTGGAGCATTGAAGATTGCAGGGAGATTTGACAGAATTCTATAAAATTAGGAGAGGTGTAGCTAGGGTAAACGGTCAGAACCTTATACCCCGGTGGAAATATTAAAAACTAGCAGCATAGCTTTAAAGGTCAGAAATGGGAATATTTAAAGGAGATATGTGGGTCCAGTTTGTTTTACACAGAGATGCTGTGGGGAGGTGGTGCATGCTGTTAGGGGTGGTAGTTCAATGATTCATTAATACTTTATTGTCGGATGCTCCCAGGTACAGTGAAATTCTTTATTGGAAGCAGATACGACAGTAGCATTTAAGAGGCTTTTAGATAGGCACATGGATATGCAGGGACTGAGGGGGAATGGATTACGTGCAAGCAGAGGCGATATTCGGCACAGACTTTGAAGGGCCTGCTCCTATGTTAATTTATTCACAAAATGCTGGAGTAACTCAGCAGGTCAGGCAGCAGGTCTGAAGAAGGGTCTCGACCCGAAACGTCACCCATTCCTTCTCTCCCGAGATGCTGCCTGACCTGCTGAGTTACTCCAGCATTTTGTGAATAAATCGATTTGTACCAGCATCTGCGGTTATTTTCTTATACTGCTCCTATGTTGTATTGTTCAATGTGCTATAATGTGAAGGTTGATAGATTCGGTCTGAAGAAGGGTCTCGACCCGAAATGTCAGCCTGAAGAAGGGTCTCGACCTGAAACGTCACCCATTCTCTCCAGAGATGCTGCCTGTCCCGCTATGTTAATCCAGCTTTTTGTGTCTATATCTTCGGTTTAAACCAGCATCTGCAGTTCCTTCTTGCACATAATGTGAAGGTTCTTAGGAATGCAATTATCACGTTATAGTCGAACTACTTGCACCCAGGTTTCGAACATGATGCCAAGTTAAACTAATCACCCCTGTCTGCCCAAGATCCCTATATCTCTTTCCCCGTATGAGCACCACACAGGAGCAGTCGGTGAATGAGGTGAGCAGCTTCCTCTCGCTTTGATCAAAGCGGGATGATTGTTGATAAGGTGTGTGAGCCACTACCAGGATCTGCATTTAAGAGGCTTTTTAAGTGCCTGAAGTCTGCTGTACACTGCAGACTTCAGGCACAGCTCTGCAGACTCCTATCTACAGAAGTTCTCTGATGGCCTCATCACAGGCGACGTGGACAGGGCATACAGAGAACTGATCAATGAGTTTGTGGACTGGTTTCCGGATCAACTTGGGAAAAACCAGGGAGATGGTGGTAGATTTCCACAGGCACAGCCAGGTCCCCCGACACCGGTGAACATCCAGGGAATGGACATCGAGAGGGTGGATTCTTATAAGTACCTGGGTGTCTACCTCAACAATAAACTGGACTGGACTGAAAACACCGATGCGCTATACAGAAAGGGCCAGAGCAGATTTTATCTGCTAAGGAAACTCGGGTCCTTTGGAGTGCAGGGGGCACTCCTAAGTACCTTCTACAACACGGTGGTTGCATCGGCCATTTTCTATGGTGGTCTGCTGGAGCAGCAGCATCTCAGCGGCGGAAGGGAAGAGACTCGACAAGCTGGTCAGGAAGGCCAGCTCTGTCCTGGGTTGCCCCCTCGACTCAGTGCAGGTGGTGGGGGAGAGGAGGATGATGGCAAAGCTAACATCGCTGCTGGACAACGACTCTCACCCCATGCAGGACACTGTCACTGCACTGAGTAGCTCCTTCAGTGACAGACTCCTTCACCCCAAGTGCGTGAAGGAGAGATATAGGAGGTCCTTCCAACCAGCGCTACTCCCAGCTGACCAGTCAACAGTAACAGTAAAGGAATATACAGTAAATGATGACAATTTATCCTTGTCTTTATTTTTATTTATAATGAATGTCTCTTGCTGTCCACTTTGCTGCTGTGACACTGCAAATTTCCCTGGTGTGGGACAAATAAAGGAATATATTATTTTAAATTCTCAAAAAAATTCAGCAATCTCTTTGTTTCTGCTTTGTGGCCCAGTTGCAATCTCCTGGCTTGATGACGGTATACACCCCGAGTGAGAAGAAACAGGATTAGCAGGTTTTCTGATATTTGCAGACAAATGTTTATGTTATGACTGCTTTTATTAATTGACCCATTAGTTTAAATGGCACTTTTTTTAGGTAGGATTCTGTTGTACCGAGAGCAAGGAAACTGAATTTGTGCCTGAGGAGATTAATTAGAGGGTATCACAATCAGAAAGGGATTTAGTGGACTAAACCATACCCAATGATGGGAAGTTCTGTGACCAACAGATAAGGAGTGAAGGGGAAGGCTATGAGCAAAGATACTAGAGGAACAAGATAGACCACTTGACCCTAAGAACCGTAGTACGTCATGGTACCATTTTAGTAGGCAGAAACTTGCAGAAACATTTTAAAAGAAAAATACCAAAAATCTGTGAATTGATAGATGAGATATATTCTGCATTTTAATGGTATCATCACACATACTGTTCCCCCAAAACACTGATTACACTGCGAGAGGAATAGCGAACGGCGGGTTTTGCCTACTAAAATGGCGGACATTACGCTCCTTTGCATAGTACACTTCAGTATAGGCGATTTCAACGGAGTGGTCCATCTTGTTTCTCTCGTATCTTTGGCCATGAGAGCCAGAGAGGAGATGTTTCTCTGTAGTGAGTTGTGATTGGGAACAAACTCCCTGTAAAAGAATTGGATAAATGATGAGGGGGACCTCATTGAAACTTACTGAATAGTGAAAGGCCTGAATAGAATGGATGTGGAGAGGATGTTTCCACAAGTGGGAGTGTCCAGGACCAAAGAGCATAGCCTCTGACTAAAAGGATGTACCTTTAGAAATGAGATAGGAATTTCTTTCTTCAGAGGGTGGTGAATCTGTGGAATTCATTGCCACAGACGGCTGTGGAGATTGACAAGTTCTTGATTAGTAAGGGTGTCAGGGGTTATGGGGAGAAAGCAGGAGAATGGGGTTGAGAGGGAAAGATAGATCAGCCATGATTGAATGGTGGAGTAGAGTAGGCTTGACAGGCCAAATGCTCCTGTAACTTATGAACATAAAAACTGGGAAAGGGGAAATGTCTGGGGATGGCTGGAACAGGTGGGGCAGTGGGAGTAATGAATACTTTCACAGGGCTAGCACTGGGAAGGTGGGACAAATGGCCTCTTTCGGTCTGATAAGTGGGTAGTGGAGAAGAGAGAAATGAGAAAATACAAGGAATTACATTTCTGGGAAATCAGAACCTTAGGAAGAAGCAGATGTTTCAGATAAAATCGAGCAATTCCTGTATGTCCCTGGTAAAAGAAATACGGGAATAGTGGGCAGGCTCTTCATTCCAAGTCTGTTGGGAAATCTGCTTCCTGAAACATTGTTTTAGTCAATGAAATGTATGCAGATATTTGGCCATCTGCAACACTGAATGGTGAATGGGTGGTTCCTTAGACACTTTATGTAAGTTGAAATCTTCTCAATGCAACTCACTCCCAGCAAGCTAATGATTTGTGAACTCGCCCATCCCCCCCACACCACAAACTAGAAGAGTTTAGTTTAGTTTGGAGATACAGTGCAGAGACAGGCTCTTTGGCCCACTGAGTCCGCGCCGACCAGCGATCCCCGTACACTAGCACTATCCTACACACTAGGGACAATTTACAATCTTTACTGGCTAATTAACCTACAAACCTGTAAGTCTTTGGAGTGTGAGAAAACCCATGCGGTCACAGGGAGAACATTCAAACTCCATGCAGATGACACCCATAGTGAGGATCAAACCTGAGTCTCTGGCTCTGTAAGGCAGCATATATTATCACTGCCCAAACCCTTAAGTGACTGAAGCCCCTACATTAACGTTGTATGAACAGCTGTCTTGGTTAACTTGGGCAGAACTCTAACTTTCTCTGGAACGCTGGAGGAAGACCGGATAGAAGTATATAATATCATGAGAGCATTAGATAGGGTGGTCAGTCAGAACCTTTTCCCCCAGAGTGGAAACGTCAAAAAGTGGGGGCATATCTTTAGAGTGAGAAGGGCAAAGTTTAAAAGAGATGTGCGTAGCGAGATTTTATCAGAGAGTGGTAGGTGCCTCGAATGTGCTGCCAGGGATGGTGGTGTAGCAGAATACGGTAACGGTGTTTAAGAGGCTTTTAGATAGACACACGGAGATGCAGGGAATTGAGGGATATAGATGATATCTAAGCTGGTGTGGTTAGTTTATCTTGGCATCATGCTCGACACAGACACAGCAGGCTGAAGGGTCTGTTTCTGAGGTGTACAGTTCTATGCTTTGTACCGAACATAGAATAGTTGTGAAGTAAAACACCAGTGAAGTTCTTTGTGCATCTGGACGTCTTTGGTCTGCTCTATTTCCTGCTTGCTGATTGGATTCTTTCGGGCATCAATTGATTTTATACACCAGCAGCTTGGTAAAACAAAAGTAAGAACATGTACAACACCGTATTTGAATGCCATGTAAAGCAGTAGAACCGGGCATACTCTAAAAATAAAGACTGTAATTCAATCAGAAACATTGTTATTTATTGTGCATTATTGGATGGATTGATGAATAAATTAGATCTGATTTTTATTTCCAGTCATTTACCGAGAACACACAAGAAAATAATGAACCTTGGTTCCACAGGTTAACTGAAAGTTGTTTTTTTTCTCCCTTTTAGTTTCAGATGATGAACTACCTTGTCAGGGGAAGACAGAACACTTAACTAGCTGGGAAAGCATGCACTATGAACTCACAAAGGTAGTGTTGCAACATTAAATTAGATGTTTCGCAAGTTATTTGTTTAAATTGAAGCTCAAAAGTTGCGTATTTTGCATTGGTCATTGTATCACTAATTTCTTATTTCAAATTAAATTGTGAATAATGCTGATAATCTACTTGGAAACAATGACATTTTTGATTTCCAATTTTGGTGGCGTTGAAATAACGGAATAAATGGAGAAAATCCGCTCGGTGCATCCACGTGTCGGCTGTGCTTGTGTGTCTGATGTAATTACTGTGCCTGATGCTCATCGGGTGGTGTCAGTGTTCCTTGTGCAGGTGCCTGGTGATCAGTGCTTCTCAGGGTGATGAATTCTTGCTTTGGGGGTGTTTAGCTGCGTTGTTCCGAGGAACTGTTATTATTGGGTAGTCCTGCATCCGTGGGTTCTGTCGAGCTGGTCTCATTGTTTGCTGTCTGTCGTTCAACCTTTCCTTCCACCCCCCCCCGATCTCAACCTCGACGGTCACCCTCTCCATCAGATGGCCCCAATCCTTCCTCAGGATGGCGACCATTTGCAAATTTATTAATAAATTTGCTTCCACTGCATGGGGCTGAAGATATTTGGAGTATTGTGAGCAGTCTTGGGCCCCATAACTGAGGAAGGATGTGCTGGCATTGGAGAGGGTCTAGAGATGATTTGCGAGAATTATCCCAGGAATGGTTGGGTTAACATATGATGAGCGATTCACGGCACTGGGCCTATACTCGCTGGAGTTTAGAAGGATGAGGGGGAGCTCATTCAAACTTACCGAATAGTGAAAGGCCTGGCTCGAGTGAATATGGAGACAATGTTTCCACTTGTGGAAGAATCTAGGACCAGAGGCCGGATACTCAAAATAAAAGGACGTACCTTTAGAAAGGAGATGAGGAGGAATTTCTTGTGTCAGAAGGTGGTGAATCTGTGGAATTAATTGCCACGGAAGGCTGGAGGTCCAGTCAATGGATTTTCTAAGTAGAAATTGACAGGTTCTTGGATGTCTGGGTTTTTGGGGAGAAGGCAGGAGAATGTTGACAGGGAAAGATGGATCAGCCATGATTGAATAACGGAGTAGACTTGATGAGCCTAATTCTGCTCCTATAACTTATATTTAATGAACTTGTATACCTTCAGTTGCTAAGTGGGAAAGCAGCGGAGAATGCCAAAGCTTTTGGCTGTCTACTGTGGAGAGATGAAACCTGGCAAATATTAAAATGTAGTCAATAGTCAATAGTCATTTATTTGTCACATACACATAAATGTGTAGTGAAATGTGTAGAGATCGCAGATGGATCAGGAAATGGAGGAGGTTACAGAAATGGGAGGGACAATAACCAGAGAGATTTGAAAGCAATAATGGAAACAACTCCACACAATGTTAGAAGTGGTTTACGGGTTGAAAAATTCCTCCCGACGGTTGACTTCTGCATTTTCTGCTTTCAGCTTAGCTTCAGAGTAATCAGCTTCTCTTTACCCTCTCCTGAAGTTCAACCTGTTTACTTTGCAGAGCACAAGAGAAATAGAAGCCAAAAAAAACGAAGGCAGATTAAAGCTTTTCATGCTGGATGCAGACTCTCAGGTGAGGCTCGACTTTTATTTTGTAAAACAATTGAGTTTTCGTGACGGTGTACCTGAAATATCGCTGTGATTTCGGGAGTTAGTCCGAGGTGAGAAAGTTGGGATCAAAAGTCCAATAGTTCAGAGTTCTAACTGTTCTCAACTTTGCAGGCATGTGAATTTTCCACGTTTCCGCACATTTCCGTGTTTTTAAAATCCATTTCCCGCTCTTTTTGCATGATTTCCGCGTTTTTCACTTGGCCAAATAAACGGAGAAATCGGATCGACAAAAAGAAAGAAAAAAAAAGAAAAGAAACGATGTCTCGACTTGTAATGAACACTAGTGTTCCGCTAGAGGTCGCTAGGGATCCCGCCAGAAATCCCCTGCGCCCTGGAAGTCTCCCCGAAAATCTGACACCTAGGCTCGGCAAGGCAGCCAATCTCGACCTCATCGGGACTTCCATGGCCGATCGGTGGGTTGAATTTGCAACCTGTGGCCGGGGCTCTGGAACTCCAGCCCAGCTGGAACCAGCACATCTATCCCCATAGTCGACTTCCTTGGCCGGCTGGATAAACCAGCAAAGCTCTGGAACCAAGCGTGCCAGAAAATCAGTGGTGGAACTGTAATGAGTAAATATTAAATTTAAGTGCATGATTATATAACTAAATTAATTAAGATCGGGTTAAAATAAAAAACACAGCAGAAAAGCCAATTACCACCTTTTTGGGCTGATTATCAATTAATGTGCGAATTTACTTCAAAATGTTATTAGTATACAGTGAGATATTCACATTATTTTATAATGTCCGTTTTTACTTTGAAATGCACTAAAAAAAGGCTTGAAGCTGGTAATTTTGTGTGAAAATTGGTAAATTTTCAAAAATGTTCCAATTTTTTGATCCCCGCCTCCCGCAAGCGCTCGGCTCTTTTCCTCTTTTTTTTTAACCTTGCTCACATGCCTAACTTTGTTTAGGTTAGTTTAGAGATGCAGCGCAGAAACAGGCCCTTCGGCCCGACAAGTCCACACCAACAAGTGATCCCTGTACACTAGTTCCATCCTACCCACTAGGGCCAATTTACCAAAGCCAATTAACCTACAAACCTGTACGTATTTGGAGTGAGGGAGGAAACTGGACTACCCGGAGGAAACCCACACGGTCACGGGGAGAATGTACAAACACCATACAGACAGCACAATTAGTCAAGATGGAACCCGGGATTTTGGCGCTGTTTGGCAGCGATTCTACTGCTGTGCCACCTTGCAACCCCTAAATGCTAAATTTAGGGGCAGCGTGATTTTTAGATTCCTGCTGCATTGTTCTCTGCTCTAGTTCCTCTTCTGTCCCATGGAGACGAAGGGGGCTTTAGCCAATGGATCGTACATGCATAGTCTTCCCACATTTGCCCCTCCTCAGAAGTATTGCACCTAAGATCAAGCAGCCGAATGGTGCAGTCTTCAAGTGATGACGTTGTTGGGACAAAAATTTCAGAGGGGCTTGACCTGGATCACGAGGAATGTGAACTTGAGTACTTCCTTGGTTCCTTGAAAATGTGTGTTTAATTTTTAAAACAACAGGCAGAAATGTGAAGCTGGAATCAGTAAAAATAATATGTTGGGTTGCCAAATAAACCCAACTGGTTCGTTATTGTTCATTCTCTTGAAAGTAAGGAACCCTGCTGTCTTTTCTGGCCTCTACGTGACTCCAGTCCTGCACCAAGCTGCTGAACCTCCTTGATCTTGGAAGAAGCTGCTCATAGAGAGGAAGTTGCTGTCAGATGTTTGAGGCCCACCAACCACCACCCTCTGAACGGTTGAAAACACATGGGCAGTAAATTCCTGTCCTGCCAGTGAGGCCATTGACTTGTGCATGGGTCTTGAACAACTTGTCGGTAACTCAGTCGACGACCGCACTGAGTGAGGTGCCTGGCAAGGTTTTTGCCCTGCTTTCAGTGCAAGATCCCACGCAGTTGGCTATTCCAGAAGGTCAGGGCACATGGGGTTCAATGTGTGTTGGTAAATTGAATGCAATACTGGCGTGGAGACAAAGGGTAGTGGTGGTGGATTATTTTTCTGACTGTAAGTCTGTACCCAGTGGTATAGCACAGGGATCAGTGCTAGTAGGACCTTTGTTGTTTGTCATGTATGTAAATGGCCGATAATATCTATTGCCTGATCAGTAAGTTTGCTGATGACACGGATATTTGCTGGAGTGGTAGATAGTGAGAATGGTTGCCTAAGGAGATAGAGGGACATAGATCAATTGGAAAGGGGTGGGGCAGTGGCAGATGAAATTTAATCCTAGCCAGGTGTGAGATAATGCCTTTTGAGTCTTCTATAATACTGGCCAGACATGTTCAGTAAACAGCAGGTAATTTAGAGGTGTTGACAGTACAGAGGGATCTTGGAGTGCAAGTTCATAGCTCTCTGATAATGGTGACACAGGTGAATAGGGAAGCGAAGAGGTTTAGCTTGTTTGCCTTCATAACAAGTGTATTGAGCATAAAAGTTGGGCTATCATTGTGCAGCTGCACAAACATTGATTAGGCTGCACGAGGAATATCATATGCACTCTGGATGCCGTGCGGGTGAGGTACTGTTAGAAAGAGAGGAGAAGAGATTCACCAGGATATTGCTGAGAATGGAGGGTAGCAGTTACAAAGAGAGAGTGGATAGGCTGGGACTGTTCTCATTGGAGTGCAGGAGACTGAGGGGTGTCCTTTGGAGGTTTATAAGATTATGAGAGGTATTGATAGGGTAGGTAGTCACAATTTCTCTCAAAGGGTGGGGAGTCTAAAACTAGAGGACCTGGTTTAAATTGAGAGGGGAAAGATTAAAGGGGAACCTGAGGGGCAACAATAGTGGTATAAGGAACAAGCTGCCGGAGGTTTACTTTTAGTTTAGTTTGGAGCACAGTTTAGCACAGAAACAGGCCCTTCAGCCCACCGAGTCCACACCGACCATCGATCACCAGTTCACACAAGTGCTATGTTATCCCACTTTCTCATCCACTCCCTACACATCCCAGGGAAAATTTACAAATGCCAGTTGACCTACAAACCCACGCGTCTTTGAGATGTGGGAGGAAACTGGAGCATTCGGAGGAAACCCACGTGGTCACAGGGAGAACGTGGAAACTCCACACAGGCAGCACCCAAGGTCAGGATCGAACCCGGGTCTCTGGCGCTGTGAGGCAGCATCTTTACCAGGCTCGTGCAGAAATGGTAATAATTACAGTGTTCAAAAAGCACTTGGGCAGATATAGTGATGGGAAAGAAATAGATGTGGGAAAATATAGAAAGATGGGATCAACATGGGTAGACATCTTGGTCGGCATGTATGAGTCAGGCCACAGGTCCTGTTTCCATGTTGTACAACTTTGTGACTGACAGTTGGATGAAATTCACGCAGGACCGAGAGGACATGCAAACTCCTCACAGTCATTACTCGAAGCCAGCTCACTGCAGCTGAGAGGCAGGAGCTGCACCACGATGCTCCTCCAGTGTGTATATGTTAGGTATGCTTGTCAGATCAGGTAGCACAGTAGCCTATCATCGTCTCTGAAGGACCTCCAGGTTCAGCTGCCTCTCTGTTGAAACACTCTCCCCAGCCAGTCCCAGCACCCTGCTCGTTCCTCGACCCCTGGATATCCTTTTCAGTGGCGACACCCGTTTGGAAAGTTGTGGATCTACTTCCAGTGCCCACATAGTTCAGATAGTGTATTTGGATCGCAATGGATGTTTGTGTAATTTGTTCTCTTTGTCCCATTTTAAGAAACTTGACTTCTCCAATATCGAACCAGACGTGAAGCCCTTTGAGGAAAAGTTTGGAATGCGATTTCTGGTGAAATGCAACGACTTATTCTTCAATCTGCAAAGCTGTGTGGCTGAAAATGAGGAGGGTCCCACCACAAATGTAAGCTTAGTGGTCACGATATGTACTGGGGATTCTTGTGTTCTGGAATTAAGAGTTGGTGGGTGAATTAATGGATATATTACATTTCTCTACCCCCTTTCAATGCCTCGATGGCATACTTTGAAATATCGTTATCCTGGTAATGTAGGAAATGTGACACTCAAACTGAGCACTGCATGCCCTCGAAACAGCCATCTGGTCACAAACAGATCATCGGTTCTAGTGGTGTTGGTTGAGGGAATAAATATTGGCCAAGACTTCTCTTTGCAAGGTTGAATTATTTAAGAGGACACGTACGTCCTCTGACAGTGCGGCAGTCAGTGCCTCAGAACGACAGTGAAGATGTTTGTTCTCAAGCCTCTTAAGTGGAACTTGAATCTTTAGAAGTTTGATTCACAGGAAAGAGTGCAACCCATTGCGTCAGAGCTAACATAGCAAAAGAGAAGATAAACACAAAATGCTGGAGTAACTCAGCAGGTCACCGACCAAAGGAAATGGGGATGGGAGGGGTTGAAGAGGCATGGGGTTGAACCTCTGCTCTGTGCCCTTACTTCAGGGGGTATGGGGAGAAGGCAGGAACGGGGTACTGATTGAGAATGATCAGCCATGATCACATTGAATGACGGTGCTGGCTCAAAGGGCCGAATGGCCTCCTCCTGCACCTATTGTCTATTGTAATAGTGATCTGCCTTGGTTCTAGGTGGAGCCTTTCTTTGTCACGCTGGCCCTCTTCGACATCAAGGACAATCGAAAGATCTCGGCTGACTTCCACGTGGATCTGAATCACCCGAGCGTGCGATACATGCTGTCAAACTCCACGGCCACGATGAATGGTGGTGAGGGAGTGGTATCATCCCAGAAATCCATCAACGGCATTCCTGAGAGCCTGCTGCACTACCCGAAACAGGTGGGAACGGACGCTCATTGTCGTCGTGTCTCCCTATTTCAGCCCAAAACTAAGGTTTAATTAGCATTCTTCTTTGAAGTAAGGCTGATTAGCGGGAGAGCCTGATGGATGATATGTTATGAAGAGTTTCGATTCAGGTTTAAGTTTATTATTATCAGGTATACCGAGGTACAATGAAAAGCTTTGTTTTGCATGTTTTCTAATCAGACCAGACAATATTATACATAAGTACAATCAAGTAAAACTCAAGTAGAATAGGTGAAGCAAAGGATAAGATACAGAATACAGAATATAATTCTCAGCAATATAGTGCATCTGTTACATCTACAGTATACAAGTCCAATGTTCACAATGGGGTAGAGGTAAATAGGACAGCTCCCTGTAAAATGGAAGGGCTGTTCAGAAGTTTGATAACAGAGGAGAAGCTGTTCCTGAGACTGGTGGTGCGTGCTCTCAAGCTTCTGTACCTTCGGTCGGATGGAAGCAGGGAGGAGGACGAAAGACCAGGGTAGTGCACCTTTGACTTTCTTGGCAGCGTGAATCGTAGATGGAGTCAATGGTGGGAAGTCTGGTCAATGCGATGCACCTGGGCTACTCTCTGCAATTTCTTGCAGTCATGGGCAGAGCTGTTCCCAAGCCAAGCTGCGGTGCAAGTATGCTTTCTATGGTGTATCGGTAGAAGTTTGTAAGAATCATTGGAGACATGCCAGATGACCTCAGTCTCCTATGGAAGTAGCGGTATTGGCGTGCCTTCTAAGCCGTGGCATCAATGTGGTTGGTCCACGACAGTTCATTGGTAATATTAACCCCAAAGAGGTGAGGGGTGTTTTAATGTCAGACCTGATTTGGAATATCAAGAGTCGAGGAAGTTCAGACGAAAGTTCACAGTTTTCAAAAAATTCTCAAACACACTTAGAGAAGTGGTCCTTTGTGAGCTATTTTGTATGGAACTTCAAAGCAGCATTGGATAATTGCAAGGAGAAAAAATTACAGGCTAGTTGGTGAGTTAATTGGATTGAGTTGAGAAATTCGACAAAATAAATGATTAAAAAGCCCAGCTGGAATCCTTGTATATGTGTGGTTGTCCATAAAATGCACCAATAAATTAGATGTACTTAGAAATTGTTTATTTCAGCTGGTAAAAAGTAAAACCTAGAAAATAACCTGGCATTTTTAGGACGTTGGTGGTGCTGGATTGGCAGATTTTCTGGACTTGGATA
The DNA here is from genome assembly GCF_053455715.1 of Rhinoraja longicauda. NCBI lineage: Eukaryota > Metazoa > Chordata > Chondrichthyes > Rajiformes > Arhynchobatidae > Rhinoraja > Rhinoraja longicauda. The sequence continues at coordinate 20,453,056 of NC_135959.1, forward strand.
TTATTCCTGTTAATACAGGTCCACCACCGATTTGCGGGCATTCCTGGTTCCAGAGCCTTTCTGGATTATTCCCATTTTGCTGGACCAACAGATGTCAAAGATCTGAGAGGAGTCCAATGGTACCGGAACGGTCCGCCAAGGAGCCGAGATACTGACCCGCAAAGTCAGCCTCTGAGGTTGGCTCTGGGAACGGATCTGCTGGCTCCGACTGGGCGGGAGTTCCAGAGCCCCGGCCGCAGGGGGCAAATTCGACCCGCCGGGAGAGTCGGCAATGGGAACGGATCTGCCGGCTTTGGCCAGGCCAGAGTTCCAGAGCCCTGACCAAATTCGACTCGATGATCAGAGCAGAAGCCCCGATGAAGTCGAAATGGGCCACCTCCCCCAGACTGGGCGCCACATTTTTGGGACTTCTTTGGGGGGGTTTCAAGTGTTCTCTCTTCATTTTGGCTGGATTAAAGGAGATGCCAGACTACCAGTTGCCGGAAAATCGGTGGTGGACCTGTATTAAGATATTACAGTATTATAAACTTTCAAATGAACCTGATAAGGTTAAGACCATGAGACATAGATGCATAGGGCGGCACGGTGGCGCAGTGGTAGAGTTGCTGCCTTACAGCAAATGCAGCGCCGGAGACTCAGGTTCGATCCTGATTACGGGCGCCGTCTGTTCTCCCCGTGACCTGCGTGGGTTTTCTCCGAGATCTTAGGTTTCCTCCCACACTCCAAAGACGTACAGGTCTGTAGGTTAATTGGCTGGGCAAATGTAAAAATTGTCCCTGTGGGTGTAGGATAGTGTTAATGTGCGGGGATCGCTGGGCGGCGCGGACCTGTTTCCGCGCTGTATCTCTAAATCTAAAAAAAAAACTCTAAACAGGCCCTTCAGCCCTTCGATTCTACTCCACCATGGCAGATATATGTTTTCCCTCTCGGTCCCACTCTCTGGCTGCCTTTCCGTAACATTTGGCACCCTTACTAATCAAGAATCTATCAATCTCTGCTGTAAAAATACTCAATGATTTGGCCTCCACAGCCATCTATGGCAATGAATTCCAAAGATTCACTACCCTCTGGCGAAAGAAACTGCTCCTCGTCTCCTTTCTAAAGGTACGTCCTTTTACTCTGAGGCAGTGCCCTCTGGTTCTAGACCATCACATTACTGGAAACATCCTTTCCACATCCACTCTCTCTAGGCCATTCATTATCCAATAGGTTTCAATGAGATTCCACCTCCCCCCCCCCCCTCCCATTCTTCTAAACTCCAGCGAGTCGAGGCCAAGAGTCTTCAAATGTTCCTCGTATGTCAACCAACATAACATAACAACACTTTATTGTCACTCGGCACAACACCGAGCGAAATTTCAGCAGTCACACAAAATACAGCAAAAAGAAAAGAACACAGGACACCCGACCCCAACACAAACATCCATCACAGTGACTCCAAACACCCCCTCACTGTGATGGAGGCAACAAAACTTCCCCTCTCTTCCCCCCGCACCCACGGACAGGCAGCTCGACCCCTACCGAGGCAAACGACACGCACAGCCCCCGCAAGGGGATGGAAGGCCCCCCGGCCGAGCCGCCCCGGGCACCGAAACGTCCCGCGGCCACACCGGGCGATGTTAAGTCCAACGGCCGAGCCGCACCGGGCACTGAAACGTCCCGCGGCCGAACAGCGCTGACGATGTTAAGTCCAGCGGCCAAGCCGCACCGGGCACTGAAACGTCCCGCGGCCACACCGGGCGATGTTAAGTCCAGCGGCCAAGCCGCACCGGGCATTGAAACGTCCCGCGGCCGAGCCGCACCGGGCACTGAAACGTCCCGCGGCCACACCGGGCACTGAAACGTCCCGCGGCCACACCGGGCACTGAAACGTCCCGCGGCCACACCGGGCGATGTTAAGTCCAGCGGCCGAGCCGCACCGGGCACTGAAACGTCCCGCGGCCGAGCCGCACCGGGCACTGAAACGTCCCGCGGCCGCACCGGGCGATGTTAAGTCCAGCGGCCGAGCCGCACCGGGCACTGAAGCGTCCCGCGGCCGAGCTGCGCCGGCAATGTTAAGGCCCGCAGCCGAGCCGCACCGGGCACTGAAACGTCCCGCAGCCGAGCTGCGCCGGCAATGTTAAGGCCCGCAGCCGAGCCGCACCGGGCACTGAAACGTCCCGCAGCCGAGCTGCGCCGGCAATGTTAAGGCCCGCAGCCGAGCCGCGCCCCGGGGAAGAGACCTAATAAAATAAAGGTTTCCCCCCGCCCCACCCCCCCACCCCACCCCACACCCCCACCACACACCCCCACCACACATACACAGCCAAAAACAGAAACAAAAACCATCCCAACACCGACACAAACAAAAAAAAAAGAAAAAAAGACAACAGACTGCCAGAGAGCCGCAGCCGTTAGGCGCAGCCAACTCTGGGATCATCCCTGGGATCATTCTCAGAAACCTCTGTACACTCTCCAAAGCCAGCACATCCTTCCTCAGACACGGGGTCCAAACCAGCTCACAATATTCCAAATGTGGCCACAGCAGCGCCTGATATAGCTTCAGCATTACATCTTTGGTTATGTATTCTAGTCCCCTCCGAATTAAAGCTAGAATTGGATTGTTAAAGAACAAGGGCACTGGTGACCTTCATGGAAGTGTGGGAATAGGAGTCCCAGTTTTTCAAGGGAGCCCAAGAACTGGATCTTGTTGAGTTTCGAGGACACGGGATCCAGGGATTTGGTAAGACTCAGGGAGTGCTAAAGAGTCAAGACTTCATTTGCTGCAGCTTTACAGGCACACTAAATACCACAACACAACAAATAAATATACCATCAATTATGCCAGGTGAACCCGACCATGATAGTGCAAGCCACAGTACATGGAGTTTAGTTTGGTTTAAAGATACAGCATGGAAACACGCCAACCTTTGATCACCCGTTCACATTAGTTCTATGTTATCTCACGTTCACATCCAGTCCCTACACACTAGGGACAACTTACAGAGGCCAATTAACCTACAATTCCGAGCGTCTTTGGGATGTGGGAGGATACCGGATCTCCCGAAGGAAACCTTTGCAGTTATAGGGAGAACGTGCAAACACCGCACAGACAGCACGTGAGGTCAGGATCGAACCAAGGTCTCGGGCATTGTGAGGCAGCGGTTCTACCAGTTGCAGCACTATGCCGCCCACATGTAGTTTGGTGTTGAGGTAGGGTTGTGGTTAGGGGTGTGCAGCATACTTCAAGACCCTCATGGTTGGTGGGAAGAAGCTGTTCTTCAATCTGGTATCCGTCGTTCTCGGCTGCCAATACCTTGTTCCCGATGGTAACAGCGAGATGAGAGCGTGACCAGGTTGATGTGGATCTTTGATAATATTAGCTGCCTTCTTAAGGCAGCACTTCTTGGAGATCCCTTCAATGGTGGGGAGATCAATAGACCGGCCGGTGTCCACAGCTTTGTGCAGCTTCCTTCATTCTTGACATTCGAATTACCGAACCAGGAGTGCAGGAACTGAGACCCCCGATGAATTGTGGGGGAGTGACTTGCAGAATGGTTGTGATTTCCGAATAGTGAGACAGTGGATTGTCAGAGATGTATTGCACTCCCCAGAGCCCCACCAGTCATCGTGTGTCCTAGTCTTAATACTGCTCCCAGTGATATTTTAATGAATGTCAGATGTTGTCTCTGCAGGGCATTTTCTCCGTCACCTGCCCTCATCAAGACATATTTCTTGTCGCCCGGGTGGAGAAGGTTCTGCAGGGAGGCATCACGCAGTGCGCGGAACCCTACACGAAGAGCTCAGATTCAGCCAAGGTACGGCACTTGATACCTGATCTCCTGCCTGGCTCGCTTTGCCTTCACGACCTTTGTTCTGGTGTGCAATGGAAGTAGGTTTTGTGCAACACCAGCAATGGGCACGAGGAGTCTAATGTGTGCACAGCTGTCCCAATGAAGTAGTGCTCAGGAAGATCCAAAAAATAGAGATATAGCGTGGAAATAGGCCCTTCGGCCTACCGACTCCTCGCCGAACAGGCGATCCCCGCACACTGACTCTATCCTACAGATGAGGGACAATTTACAATTACCGATGCCAAGTAAAACTACAAACCTGCATGTCTTTGGAGTGTGGGGGGAAACCGGAGCACCCGGGGAAAACCCACGCATTGACTGGGAGAACGTGCAAACTCCATACAGACAGCACCCGTAGTCAGGATCGAACCCGTCTTTGGCGCTGTAAGGCAGCAACTCTACCGCTGCTCCACTGTGCCGCCCAATCTTTATGTGCATCTCAGAAAGGAGGGCCCAGGCGTAATGTTCGCTCAAACCACAAACATCCCTATGGACAGTGTGGCACTCCCACTTGGTGTGGTTCCTGTAGTGTCAGCCAGGATCTTTGTGCTCAAAGTTCTGGAATGGGGGTGGAACGCATGACCTGATTCGGAGCTGAGTGAGAGAACCTGATGACCCATCCCATGACATGGACAGGTCTAACCAATGCTGCTAAGAAGTTAAATGTTGGATTCTCTATGGCTGCACACCAGTGCATCTTTTTTGGTAACCTCGTTCCCTGAGAGAGTGGTTTGTGTCTCTGTTGGTCTTGCAGTCTCCTAGTTCCTTACCTAGGTAAACATACATCAGCTCGCAAGGAATGTCAGATGATTCTGCGTGACCTGTTTCTGTGTGACATTTACAATTTTCTACCTTTTCTTCAACTCTCTTTTTGGTCTCACCTCTTCTTATCTCCACAAACTCTTCAGACCTTCAACCTTCCAAGGTCTTTGCACTCCAACAGGTCTGCACTCCAATTTTAGTTGTTCCACCATTGGTGGCTATGCCTCCAGTCGTCTTTCCAGAGCTCTGGAATTCCCTTTCTAAACCTCACCACTGCTCCAATCAGGTCCTCCTCAAAATCTCCCCTTTGGCCTTGCCTCAAGAGCTGGCTCAGCCTCACCTTTTGTCCGAGGAAGCACCTTTGCATGTTTAACTATGTGTAAGCCGTGTTCACTGTCTAACAGCCAAGCTGATGGGAAGAGTGGAGGTCATGCCATCTCTTGTGCTTTCTTGATAGAATGTGCTTTCATCCCAATGTGGTCTTGCTAGAATTCCCACATGAAATTTCCACAGGATCCTTGTTATAAAGGACTAACAACGTAGGCCAAGAGCTGATTTGATGAGTTTCATTCATTTACAGGTTGCACAGAAAGTATTGAAAAATGCCAAGCAGACCTGCTCCAGACTCGGGCAGTATCGCATGCCATTTGCCTGGGCTGCAAGGTAAGAGAGAGTGGAGCTGTTACCTTAAAACATTCTGAACAAAGAGCTAATGATGACATGTGCATCATAATTAATTGGTGTAAGAGTCATACAGCATGGAAACAGGCCCTTTGGCCCAACGTACTAATTTGACCAACATGTCACATCTACACTAGTCCCACCTGCCTGCATTTGGCCCATATCCCTCTAAACCTATCCTATCCATGTACCTGTCTAAATGTTCTTAAATGTTGTGATAGTACCTGCCTCAACTACCTCCTCTGGCAGCTCATTCCATGCACCTACTACCCTTTGCATGAAAACGTTTCCTATTAAATTTTTCCCCCCTCACCTCAAGCCTATGTCCTCTGGTTCTCGAATCCCTTACTCTGGGCAAGAGATTTTGTACGGCTTAAGTGAAGTAAAGATGCTAGCATGATCTACTTGGGCCAAATAGTCTCTTCCTGCGAAGTGCATTCAATGTGAGCAGAATAGATTTCAGAATATTGGATTTGAAGGAGCATACTTCACCTCCTGCATTCTAGAAATAACTTTAGATGCCCAAGTTGTGAGGCTGGTGTTTTTTGAACCAATTGCTTCTTGCAGTTCCCTCAGTTTTATCAGTTCAGTTTGTTATGTACTGAGGTACAGCGAAAAGCTTTTGTTGCAAGCTATCCAGACACCAGAAAGACAATACATGATTACAATCAATCCATGTACAGTGTATAGATACATGATAAGGAAATAATGTTTAGTGCAAGGTAAAGCCAACAAAGTCTGATCAAGGGTGGTCCGAGGGTCACCAAAGAGGTAGATAGTAGTTCAGCACGGCCCTCTGGTTGTGGTAGGATGATTCAGTTGCCTGATAACAGTTGTATATTGTTTTACTGGATGCTTTGAAAGTAAAGTTTTTAATTACTTTACTAGGTCAAAAATCAACAAATGCCATGTAGAAAATATAGATAATCAACCATAGATGTAGATTTGGAAGAATCGTTTTATTCACTGAACGGTTGAGGAGAAGGGTAGTGATGGGTTTAAGGTAAAGCTGAATAAACACATGGTGAAGAGAGGGATGGAAGAGATGATGACTGAGGATTTGGAGGATGTTAGTGTGGAGTTTGCACTCATCAGATGAGCCAAACAGCCTGTTTTTTCATGGTACATTTGATGTAACTCTTTCCTCAACCCCCTTTTCTCTAAAATACCTTCTCTGGGCTTAATATCAGGACCATTAAATGTACATAGCTTCAAAAACTGCAAAATGGTTTGTGTTTAATCTGAAGATTGTTGCATGTCAATATACTATATGTGATGGAACAGACAGAATTACTGTCATATAATAATATTGCTAATTATCCTGCCATTAGTTTTGATTTGTGTTTTTTTATATAAGAAGTGTGTTTTTGAATCAATATGCGTTTTTAAGTTGTTGTTTTGTCAAAAGCCAATACTTTGTATTCTGAACATCTACATTCCCTCCAATAGACCTATCTTCAAAGATACTCAAGGGACACTTGACAAGAATGCACGATTCTCCACACTTTATAGGCAAGATAGCAATAAGCTCTCCAATGAAGACCTGCTCAAGTTGTTGTTGGACTTCAGGAAGTGAGTGTGTATTTTTTTTAATTGTGGTGGAATTCCAAAATCTGTTGTTGTGAATCTTGCAGGAAAGGTTCAACGCATTTTTTCCGCCCTTTTGAACCTGGGATCACAAAGGTTACTAGTTGTGGTGCAGTCTACAGCACAGGTCTGTTCTGTGAACCTTCTCATTTGAACCGTCTATCGTGTGGGTTGGAAGAATTAGTACGTAGATTTATAAGAAAATAACTGCAGATGCTGGTACAAATCAAAGGTATTTATTCACAAAATGCTGGAGTAACTCAGCAGGTCAGGCAGCATCTCGGCAGAGAAGGAATGGGTGACGTTTCGGGTCGAGACCCTTCTTCAGACTGGTCTTGACCCGAAACGTCACCCATTCCTTCTCTCCCGAGATGCTGCCTGACCTGCTGAGTTACTCCAGCATTTTGTGAATAAATACCTACAGTATGTAGATTTGTTCCTCCTGATTTGTTGCTCTAAAACTTCCTCAACCTTGTATTTTAATATTGTTTTCTGCTTCATTAGACCGGAGAAGATGTCTAAACTTCCAGTTATTTTGGGGAACCTGGACATCACCATTGACAATGTGACTCCTGATTTTCCGAGTAAGTTTACCTGCAGTTTCTCATCGGGTTTCCTCCACTGCTTTTCCGTCTCTCCATCAACTCCTGTGACCATCTGTAATCTTGCTATCCAAAAGCAAGCAAATGCAGATGCTGGACACATGAAAGAAAGATGCAAAATGCTGGGATTACTCGGCGGGTCAGGCAGCATCTGTGGAGAGAGAAATGGAGTCAATGTTTCAGACCTTGAATCAAATTTTGCTTTCATCCATTGCCTTCTCTTGCACATCCTTAGTATCTCTCGCTCCACTATTTGGGAACTCTATCTTGACGTGAACAAACCTCAATTTCCAATTATTCTCCCCAGATATTTTGCCTCTGTCATTCTTCATTTAGGCTTGCATTTCTGTGTAGTGCCATTCACAACCGTTGTTAGACCATCCTGTATGTAATATAGCCAGCAAAATTCCTTTGAAGCATAATCACTTGTAATGCAGGAACACACTACAAGCTCCCACATGCACCAGTGAAATTATGATCTGACGTTTCGTAATGTTGCGCGAGGAATAATTATTGCCCAGGCCACCTTTAAACAAGAGCCCAGGACTAACAATCTAGAAAGTTGAGTTCAGATCTCAGCATAGCAACAGTTAGTTTCAGTAACTGCAAGAACAAAATTATTTGTCCTTTTAGTTTTCAAGGAAGGAAAGCTGAACCTGCCAAGTCTGTTTAATGTTTCACTCCAGATTTGCCAATGTGTTTGCTTCTTAAGTATCCTCTGAAATGATCTAGCAATGCAGTAAGAATGAGAAACAAACGCTGGCCTTGCCAGCAATGCCCAGATCCAGAAAAATGAACAAAAATAAATCTACTCATCTACTGTATCCGTTGTTTAAAATGTGGACTCCAATACATCGGCGAGACCAAACGCAGACTGGGCGATCGTTTTGCGGAATACCTTCGCTCAGCCCGCGTGAACCAACCTGATCTCCCAGTTGCTGGACACTTTAATTCTCCTTCCCATTCCTACACAGACCTTTCTGTCCACAGTCTCCTCCATTGTCAGAGTGAGGCTAAACGCAAATTGGAGGAACAGCATCTCATATTTGGCTTGGGCAGCTTACAGCCCAGTGGTATGAATATTAATTTCTCTCACTTCAGGTAGCCCCGACATTCTCTCTCTCTATCCCTCCCCCACCCAAGTCGCACTAGCTTCACATTTTCACCCTACATACAGCTTACAATGGCCTGTTTCCTTTATCATCGATACTTTTTTGCATAATTTTCATTCATTGTTCTTTATCTCTCCACATTGCCTCGATTCCCTTTTACCCTAACCAGTCTGAAGAAGGGTCTCGACCCAAAACGTCACCCGTTTCTTCTCTCCAGAGATACTGCCTGTCCCGCTGAGTTACTCCAGGTTTTTGTGTTTATCTTCGATTTAAACCAGCATCTGCAGTTCCTTCTTACACAAAAACTAACATCTCTTTGACCTAATGTTTGGCCACACGTGTCTCCATATCTTCTCATATGATTTTGTGCACTAGCGCATCCGAGAAATGCCTCTGGTTGGTGTATTACTTTAACTGCTGCCCGTAAATATGTGTCGTTGCAGGTTGTGTGAACTCTTCATACATCCCAGTGAAGCATTTTGAAAATAGCTCAAAGGCCTTGGTTACTCACGAGGTGGAGGAATTTTTTCCTTGCATAGCAAAGCTTTCTCAACCGTTCACCATCTATAACAATCATCTCTACATTTACCCAAAACATCTGAAGTATGACAGTCAAAAATCATTTGCAAAAGTGAGTAATGTTGCATCTGCAATGAGTTAGCTGTAGAGCTGCAGATTGTTTTAAATTGTTGTAATTTGGATCAGGCAGCGTCCGTGGAGGGGCTCCCCATTTTGCTGTACTAAATAAATGCATGGTGTTATAATTTAGTGGCCAAATAGTAAAATCCTGATAATCCGTTATTCGGCTTTTCGGAAGTCCTAATGATTTGGCACTGGGCTCACCAGGTGATGCTTGTCATGAAGCTTTCTCGCTCACGAATTCCACAGTCCCGAGCTTCCTTTCCATTCTGAGTTACTCCAGCATTTTGTGAAATAAATACCTTCGATTTGTACCAGCATCTGCGGTTATTTTCTTACACTTCCTTTCCATTCATGTCTGCCTCAGTTCCTACTTTCACTTCCCACATACTGTATGGGGAGAAGGTCATGATCACATTGAATGGCGGTGCTGGCTCGAAGGGCCGAATGGCCTCCTCCTGCACCTATTGTCTATTGTCTATACTGGGGCGCAGATTCTCACAACCCTTTGAGCTCTCCAAGGTCCTAGTTCCAGCACTCTCTTTAAACATGGGTAGTTCACTGGACAATTACAATACTATTTAACATCTTTTAGAAAAGGGAACTAAAGGACTGTTGGGGTATTTTTGGATATAACATCCAACGTTAAAGAAAGTCTTCAAGTCCAATACCTCCAAAGTCCTCTGCATAGAAACAAGGAACGGCAAATGCTGGTTAAGAAACAAAAGGGCACAAAGTGCTGGAGTAGCTCAGCGGGTTAGGCAGCATCTCTGGAGAACCTGGACGGGTAACTTTTTGGGTCAAGACCCTTCTTCAGTCCTATGCATGCCGGATTAATGGAGTTTGACAGCACTGCATGCTGTGGATAACTAACTGATTCTGAGTTAGGGTGATGTGCTGGCTTTTATGTTGCCAATGATGTAACCGACTCCAGCTGACTCGATCTTCAGCTCCTCGTATGTAAGACAATTTGTTTTTCTTTCGTGCAGGCGAGGAACATTGCCGTTTGCGTGGAGTTTAAGGATTCTGATGAGGAAGAGTCACAGCCTCTGAAGGTCAGTACCATTTAGATTTGCAAGGATTGTCCTGTTTGTTACTGACAACACAGTGTCAGCCATGGAGTATTACTGAAGTGAGATCAACGATTCTTCGTAAATTGTCTGTTTACAATGAGCAACCAGTTTACACAGAACATAGAACAGTACGGTACAGGAACAGGCTCTTCGGCCCATAATGTCTGGCCGAACATGATGCCAAGACCAACTCTTATCTGCCTGCACGTAACCCATATCCCTTCATTCCCTGCACATCCATTCACCTATCCAAAAGTCTCTTAAATGCCGCTGTCATATCTGCCTCCACCACAACTCATGGCAGCACGTTACAGGCACTCGAAACCCTCTGTGTAAAACAAACGTGTCCTGCACATCTCCTTTGAACACTTCTCCTCTCACCTTAAAGCTACGCCCTCCAGTCTTTTTCTGTCTTGGGGGGAAAAAGGGTCTGTCACCCTATCTATGCCTCTCATAATCCTGTGTACATTTAGCAAGTCTCCCGCTCAACCTCCAGCGTTCCACATTAAACAATTTAAGTCTGTCCAACCTCACCTTGTAGCCAATACCCCCTAATCCAGGCATCATTCCGGTAAACCTCTGCACCCTTTCCAAAGCCTCGACATCCTTCCTGTAAAGGGCTGACCACAACTGCGTACAATACTCCAATTATGGCCTAACCAAACCCCTGTAAAACTGCAACATGATTTCCTGACTCTTAAACATAATGTCCCCCACCAATGAAGGCAATCATACATAGGCATTCTTAACCACACACTCCAGTTGTGTTTGCCACTTTCAGGGAGTATGGAATTTGACCTCAAGATCCATCTGTACATGAATTCTGTAGGGGTCTTGCCATCAATTGTATATTTTCCTCTTACATTTGACCTCCCAAAGTGCAACACCTCATATTGGGCCGGATTAAACTCCATCTGCCATTTCTCTGCCCATTTCTGTGGCTGATTTGTTTTCTTCTGTATACTTTGGCAGCCTTCCTCGCAGTCCGTGGCACCAGCAACCGTGGTGTCATCTTCAAACTTACCAACTAACCCATCTATATTTATGTCCAAGTTATTTATATATATCACAAACAACCGAGGTCTATTGATCCATGCAGAACTTCAAGGTCACAGACCTCCAGCCCGAATACTATCCTTCAGAACTCTCTGTTGTCTATCAGTAAGCCAGTTGTGAATTCATACGATCAAATCACTGTTAATCCCACACATCTTAATCTTCTGGTTCAGCCTACCATGCAGGACTTTATCAACTGCCTTACTAAAATCTATGCACCGAGCATCCACTGCCCTACCCTCATCGATCACCTTTGTCACCTCCTCCAAAAGCTCAATCAAGTTAGTAAGACACTACCTGCCGCATACAAGATTTACTCAGTGCGTTGCTGGAAATTGAGTCATAAAGCATGGATTCATGTGATTTGGCCCACTATGTCCCCGCTGCCCACTGAGCACCGATCTGCGTTAATCCCAGCTCTTGGCCGTGAGTCCTCGTTGTCTGAGCATTTCAAGTACTCTGCTTTAATATTGTCAGGGACTCTGCTTCCAACATTCGCTCTCAGGCAGTACATTCAATGTAATCACCATTGTCTGGTAGAAACATTACCCCTCAGATCCACTCTAAATCACTTTACCATAAATCTCTGCTCTGGTCTTACCCTTGCAATTCTTCCCAATATAACTCTGTCCTCATTACACGGCAGGGACCAAAAATATCTCAGTATAAGCAAGGCTCAATGCAAATGTGGGACCACTGAGCGCAAATAAAAAAGCAAATTGTTGGAGGAACATAGTGGGTCAGGCAGCATGTGCGGTGACAAAAAATGGTTGTTGCGTTGGGTTGGGCCACTGCATCAGGACTAAAAGTGTGGAGGGAGGAATATGAAGAGGAGAGAGGGAGGGGTGAGATGGGGGAGCTGGTCTGTGATAAGTGGAACGAGGTGAGGTGGGAGGTGATGCACAGGTGGAGCTGAAAAAGGGAAGGGGAAGATAGAGACAGAGACTGGAAGGTGGTGAGTAGAACCAGTGGGACTGCTGAGCATTTCCCTGATTCCAGTGTGGAGATGGTGATGTATAAATGTTTTTCATTTACGGACTTTATAACAGAAAATGCAAGTGTTGACTAATTTTCTTTCTGCTTTCTCTCTGTACAGTGCATATACGGGAGACCTGGAGGTCCTGTGTTTACGAAATGGGCTTTCACTGTGGTGTTGCATCATCATCACAACCCAGAGTTCTATGATGAGGTAGAAATGGACACTGTATCGGGACAAATATATTTGGACAGCACAGTGGCGTAATATTTGGGCGGCATAGTGGTGATGTAGGTGGAGCTGCTGCCTCAGTTCCAGTGACCCGGGCACAATTCAGACTCCTGGTGCTGCCTGTGTGGAGTTCACATGTTCTCCCTATGACCTTGTGTTCCAGTTTCCCCCTACGTCGCCACGGCATGCAGCTGGTAGGATAATTGACCACGGTAAATTGCCCCTCATTTGGCTAATAGGAGAATCAGGGTGCAGTTGATGGGAATATGAGGGAGAAGGGGTTACAGGGAAGTGGGGAATAGGAATGCTGAGTGAGCTAGCATAGAACCTGTATTATTTCAAAATATGATATTTCTCTGTAATTTTTGTTTTTGAGGATCTGAGATCACAGGCTAGATCAGCATTTATTACTCATCCCTAATTGCCCTTGAGAAGTTGGTCACCACCTTGAATCACTGTAGTTCTTAAGGTTGGACAGGGACTTTCAGAATTCATACCTCTGTTAAATTTCTTGCAAAGCTGACTGGCTTCCATTGGATTCAGATGGATTTTGATGCTAGAATTCAAGAATTCTCTCTCTGTTTCAGGTTAAAGTGGAGCTCCCAACACAACTCCATGAGAAGCATCATTTGTTGTTCACCTTCTATCACGTCAGCTGTGACAACTCGAGCAAAGGCACCACCAAGAAGAAGGAAACCATTGAATCTCAAGGTTTCACTTGATGTCTTTCCTTAATGATATCAATACAATACAATGCAATACAATACAATATATCTTTATTGTCATTGTATAGGGTACAACGAGATTGGGAATGCGACTTCCATTCGATGCAATAAATTAATTAGCTAATCCATAGACAGTCCAGAGAACCAAAATTAGAACCAGTTAAAACAGTATATAGTGCAATTTTTTTTTAAATATTTTTTTTTTTTTTACAAAAAACATGACATTAGTCCAACATCAATTGGAAAACGTCTCCAGAAAAAGCATTGATGTTGCAATCTTCTCCACCATAACCTGCCATCTGACATGTATTTGCAAATCATGGCAATGTTATGCATTATTGTAGGATCTGTGCAGTGAGTTCTTAGCAGAGCCATAGTTATGGTGAAATGAACTTGGGGACCAAATTATAAATTTCGCAGGAGTGAGTTGGCATTCCCTGATAAATATTTCAAAATTCAAACAGTTACAAATATTTTTTGTTCCCAGTTCCAAAAGTTTGTGTGTTATATTTAAGCTGTGAACCAGTCTTTACTTCAGGTTCAGTCAAATATTTAAAGAGTTAATAGAAAAATAAATACACCTTTTACTCTTTGCTTTGCTGTCCCTGAGAGTCTCGGTTTCTCAGCCTCTTTACAGCCAGGATTCCTCTTGAGTTGATACCCGACGGCACCAAGAGGTGACAATGGGAACATTCTCCTCACAGATGTGGCTGTGTCTGTGATCAGCTTACTGAGCTGACCACAGACTCTGCTGTCAGGTTTCGTGTTTTCCCGTTGAATAATTTTCTGTACGTCAGTATTCGCTTTGGTTTCAGAATAACTTTGATCTACAGACCCCAGTACAGCTGGGTTTTAATCTGCTTCTGTGGGAAGGTCTCGGTTCTTTAGTTGCACTTTTTACCCACATTGATGTTGAGTTAAGAAGGAGAAGGATTTGGACTACACTTGAATTCACCGATGTGGTCAAATTCTGCTGCATCATGCTGTGAAGTTCCTGCCTCTAAACTCTGATTATTTTGACATATTTTCTCTGTAGTTGGTTATGCCTGGCTGCCCATTCTGAAAGATGGTCGGGTGGTTACCAATGAGAATCAGATCTCTGTCTCAGCCAATCTACCTGTTGGCTACTTAAGCTACCTGGAGCTGGGAATGGGAAAGGTAAGCTCTGCATTTCCTCAAGGCCATTAGATGAAAGCTACATGAGGTGACCATCATAGTTCCTCACAGAATGCCAATGATTTGGTGAACCCTCCATGTGCAAGTGATTGATGGTATTAAAATTCTTAATTTGTATGTAATTTTTGACAAAAATACCCAGTTTGGATTGGGAGAACGCACAATGCTTTAAATGTTCAGTAGATTGTTCAGGGATCTTATCGAAATGTATAAGATTATTAAGGGGTTGGACACGTTAGAGGCAGGAAACATGTTCCCAATGTTGGAGTCCAGAACAAGGGGCCACAGTTTAAGAATAAGGGGTAGGCCATTTAGAACTGAGATGAGGAAAAACTTTTTCAGTCAGAGAGTTGTGAATCTGTGGCATTCTCTGCCTCAGAAGGCAGTGGAGGCCAATTCTCTGAATGCATTCAAGAGAGAGCTAGATAGAGCTCTTAAGGATAGCGGAGTCAGGGGGGTATGGGGAGAAGGCAGGAACGGGGTACTGATTGAGAATGATCAGCCATGATCACATTGAATGACGATGCTGGCTCGAAGGGCTGAACGGCCTCCTCCTGCACCTATTGTCTATTGGGCAGAAAGAGTTTCAGGTCAAAGATCTTTCTTGGTAACTGGAAATAATTAGAGAAAGCCAATTTCACTTTGCAAAGGAAGGGTCAGCTGGCTTGGAAGTGTGACAATTAGTCCGCTTTATCAGTTGTTGATGTAAGTTGTGAATAGCTGGGACCAAGCACTGAGCCCACTAGTCACAACCTGAAAGCAATCGCTTTATTTCACCTCTGGCGTTATGACCAATAGCTAAATTCTCAATCTATGGCAGTATATCTCACACAATTCCACGTGCTCTACATTTTTGGTCCAACCTCCAGTGTAGGACTTTATCAAAAGTCTTTCTGAAAATCCAAATGCACTCCCATGCATTGGTTTACCCCTGATTTTATCCACTAGCTATGTCCTCAAAGAACTCCAGCAGATTTGTCAGACATAATTTTCCTTTTCCCATTTTGACTCTGCACAGTCCTATTAGCTTTTTCCAGGTATTCTTTTATTACATCAATATTACAGATTCCAGCATTTTCCCCTTGCAATTTTCAGGTTTTCAATTTTCAGAGCTAGAGAGGATACAGAGAAGACTCACAAGTATGTTGCTTGGACTTTAGGGGTTTAGTCTATTTGACTAAGGGCCCAGCGGTAGAGTTGCTGCCTTATAGCGCCAGAGACCCGGGTTCAATCCTGACTTTGGGTGCTGTACGTAATTTGTACGTTCTCCCCATGACCTGTCTGGGTTTTCTCTGGGTGCTCCAGTTTCCTCCCACGCTCCAAAGACGTGCAAGTTTGTAGATTATAGGCATGTGAATTTTCTGCGTTTCCGCGGATTTACGCGTTTTTTAAATCAATTTTCCGCGTTTTTTGCAAGATTTCCGCGTTTTTCACTTTGCCAAATAAACGGAGAAATTGGATCGAAAAAAAGAAAGAAAAAAAACGATGTACAGACTTGTAATGAACACTAGTGTTCCGCTAGAGGTCGCTAGGGGTTCCGCAAGAAATCCCCCGCGCCTTGGAAGTCCCCCTAAAAATGTGGCACCTAGGCTGGGCAAGGCAGCTAATCTCGACCTCATCGGGACTTCCATGGCCGATCGGTGGGTTGAATTTGCAACCTGTGGCCAGGCCTCTGGAACTCCAGCCCAGCTGGAGCCAGCAAATCTATCCTCATAGCTGACTTCCTTGGCCTGCTGGATAAACCAGCAAAGCTCTGGAACCATGAGTGCCAGAAAATCAGTGGTGGAACTGTAATGAGTAAATATTAAATTTAAGTGCAAGATTATCTAACTAAATTAATTATGACAGGGTTAAAATATAAAACGCAGCAGAAAAGCCAATTACCACCTCTTTGGGTTGATTATCAATTAATGTGCGAATTTACTTCAAAATGTTATTAGTGTACAGTGACATATTCACATTATTTTGTAATGTCTGTTTTTACTTTAAAATGCACTAAAAGAGGCTTGAAACTGGTAATTTTGTGTGTAAATTTTTAAAAATGTTCCAATTTTTTGACCCCTGTCGCAAGCACTCGGCTCTTTTCCTCTTTTTTTGACTCACTCACATGCCTGAGGTTAATTCACTTCAGCAATAATTGTAAATTGCCCCCAGTGTATTGGATAAAGTTAGTGTGCGGGGTGGTCACTGGTCGATGCGGACTGGGTGGGCTGATGGGCCTGTTTCTGCGTTAGATCTCTATACTAAACAAAAGACTGCTGGGATGCATCAACAAGAATATTGCAGAGCTAGTTGATGATGGAAATAAAAGCTAAATTTAGCTTTTGTTTGTAATTAATTTTTGTTTGCACCATTTTTTGGTACATTTCAGCACACTGGTCCTGAAATCAAATGGGTAGATGGAGCCAAACATATTTTCAAAGTTGCCACACACCTAGTGTCGACGGTCTACACCCAGGTCAGTAGCTGCCTTCTTTATTTTCTTCACATGTTTGAAATTTTGATTTAAAGCATCTACTATTTTGGAGAAACTGCAGTAGATGCTGGAATCTTGAACAAAACCCACAGTGTTGGAGTAACAGTACTTGGTCTTTTTAATGGAGGTTAACAATGGTAAATAATCTTTGTATTTTCTTATAAGAGGGGAATGAATGTTTTCAATGTTCTTCTCTACAAGATAATATTCTTATTTTCATTGTTTTGGTCGGTAAGGTAGGTAAAAGCTGGGATATTTCCTTCAGTGGCTCATGCTCAGAGGAACAGGGAGATGCTAAAACAATATAGTTGCCTCCATGGTGGCGCAGCGGTTAGTGCTGCTGCTTCGCGCTCATGCTGCCTGGGTTCAGTCTCGATCTGTGTTGTCTGTATGGAGTTTGCATGTTCTCCCAGTGACTGTATGGGTTCCCCTAATTTCTCCAGATTTTCTCGCATCCCAAAGGAGAGTTGATGGGTATGTGTGAGTGAGAGAGAGAGAGAGAGAGAGAGAGAGAGAGAGAGAATAAGTAGCAGAGATACATGGGGAATAATGTGTAGGAAAGAACTACAGATGCTGGTTTAAATCAGAGATATACACAAAATGCTGGAGCAACTCAGACCCTTCTTCAGACTGAAATGGGATCAATGAGATTGGTCTGTTGGGAGCCGGCACACAATGGGCTGAATGGTTCATGAGGCATTATCAGGATGGGAACAGAAAGATCACAAAGGCTGTGATTGTTTTTCTATGGAAGAGGGGAGCTGAGAGGATGTAATCAAGGTATATACAATTATGATAAAACCAGCTAAACCAGGGTAAAGAAAGCATGCACTGACCTTCAATAGGAAGATTGATAACTAGGGATATAAATTAAAAATAATTAGTGTATTGATTGGAGGCGAGTTGAGGAAGTTCTTTTCACCCAAAGGTTGACAAGATTTAGGAATTCACTGGTTGAAACAATGATGGAGGCATCTTTTAGTATACTCGGGTGAGCCTATGGACAGCCGTAACCTATAAGACCACGTACTGAGATTCAGGAGTGAGCTTTCTCAAAGCATGGACACGGGTTCAAGGTGAGGAGTGAATGGCAGGCAGTGACCAGTGGGGTACCGCAAGGTTCGGTGCTGGGACCCCAGCTATTTACGATATACATTAATGACTTAGACGAAGGGATTAAAAGTACCATTAGCAAATTTGCAGATGATACTAAGCTGGGGGGTAGTGTGAATTGTGAGGAAGATGCAATAAAGGCTGCAGGGTGACTTGGACAGGTTGTGTGAGTGGGCGGATACATGGCAGATGCAGTTTAATGTAGATAAGTGTGAGGTTATTCACTTTGGAAGTAAGAATAGAAAGGCAGATTATTATCTGAATGGTGTCAAGTTAGGAGGAGGGGGAGTTCAACGAGATCTGGGTGTCCTAGTGCATCAGTCAATGAAAGGAAGCATGCAGGTACAGCAGGCAGTGAAGAAAGCCAATGGAATGTTGGCCTTCGTAACAAGAGGAGTTGAGTATAGGAGCAAAGAGGTCCTTCTACAGTTGTACCGGGCCCTGGTGAGACCGCACCTGGAGTACTGTGTGCAGTTTTGGTCTCCAAATTTGAGGAAGGATATTCTTGCTATGGAGGGCGTGCAGCGTAGGTTCACTAGGTTAATTCCCGGAATGGCGGGACTGTCGTATGTTGAAAGGCTGGAGCGATTGGGCTTGTATACACTGGAATTTAGAAAGATGAGGGGGGATCTTATTTAAACATATAAGATAATTAGGGGTTTGGACACATTAGAGGCAGGAAACATGTTCCCAATGTTGGGGGAGTCCAGAACAAGGGGCCACATTTTAAGAATAAGGGGTAGGCCATTTAGAACGGAGATGAGGAAGAACTTTTTCAGTCAGAGAGTGGTGAAGGTGTGGAATTCTCTGCCTCAGAAGGCAGTGGAGGCCAGTTTGTTGGATGCTTTCAAGAGAGAGCTGGATGGAGCTCAAGGATAGCGGAGTGAGGGGGTATGGGGAGAAGGCAGGAACGGGGTACTGATTGAGAGTGATCAGCCATGATCGCATTGAATGGCGGTGCTGGCTCGAAGGGCTGAATGGCCTACTCCTGCACCTATTGTCTATTGTCTATAACGTTTTCACACAAAGGATGGTGGGTGTATGGAATGAGCTGCCGGAGGAGGTAGTTGAGCCAGGTACTATCGCAACGTTTAAGAAACATTTAGATAGGTACATGGATAGGACAGGTTAGAGGGATATGGGCCAAACGCAGGCAGGTAGGACTAGTGTACAATGCATTCAAGAGAGAGCTGGATAGAGCTCTTAAGGATAGCGGAGTCAGGGGGTATGGGGAGAAGGCAGGAACGGGGTACTGATTGAGAATGATCAGCCATGATCATATTGAATGGCGGTGCTGGCTCGAAGGGCCTAATGGGCTCCTCCTGCACCTATTGTCTATTGGACATGTTGGTCGATGTGAGCAGGTTGGGCCAAAGTTTCACTCTGTAAGGCTCTTATGACTATGACTCTATGACAACCGGTGCTTCTACATAACATAACATAACATAACATAACAACACTTTATTGTCACTCGGCACAACACCGAGCGAAATTTCAGCAGTCACACAAAATACAGCAAAAAGAAAAGAACACAGGACACCCGACCCCAACACAAACATCCATCACAGTGACTCCAAACACCCCCTCACTGTGATGGAGGCAACAAAACTTCCCCTCTCTTCCCCCCGCACCCACGGACAGGCAGCTCGACCCCTACCGAGGCAAACGACACGCACAGCCCCCGCAAGGGGATGGAAGGCCCCCCGGCCGAGCCGCCCCGGGCACCGAAACGTCCCGCGGCCACACCGGGCGATGTTAAGTCCAACGGCCGAGCCGCACCGGGCACTGAAACGTCCCGCGGCCGAACAGCGCTGACGATGTTAAGTCCAGCGGCCAAGCCGCACCGGGCACTGAAACGTCCCGCGGCCACACCGGGCGATGTTAAGTCCAGCGGCCAAGCCGCACCGGGCATTGAAACGTCCCGCGGCCGAGCCGCACCGGGCACTGAAACGTCCCGCGGCCACACCGGGCGATGTTAAGTCCAGCGGCCAAGCCGCACCGGGCACTGAAACGTCCCGCGGCCGAGCCGCACCGGGCACTGAAACGTCCCGCGGCCGCACCGGGCGATGTTAAGTCCAGCGGCCGAGCCGCACCGGGCACTGAAACGTCCCGCGGCCGAGCTGCGCCGGCAATGTTAAGGCCCGCAGCCGAGCCGCACCGGGCACTGAAACGTCCCGCAGCCGAGCTGCGCCGGCAATGTTAAGGCCCGCAGCCGAGCCGCACCGGGCACTGAAACGTCCCGCAGCCGAGCTGCGCCGGCAATGTTAAGGCCCGCAGCCGAGCCGCGCCCCGGGGAAGAGACCTAATAAAATAAAGGTTTCCCACCCCCCACCCCATCCCACACCCCCACCCCACACCCCCACCACACACCCCCACCACACATACACAGCCAAAAACAGAAACAAAAACCATCCCAACACCGACACAAACAAAAAAAAAGAAAAAAAGACAACAGACTGCCAGAGAGCCGCAGCCGTTAGGCGCAGCCAACTCCTGATTCCCAGATTAAAAGGTTAAACACCCTGTGGGAGAATCATGTGCAGCAGCTTAAAAATAAGTCAACATCTTCTGTAAATTGGGTTAACAAGTTGGTTGTTCTTGTAAATTCTCAAAACAAAATCTTGGTGAATATATTCAAGGCAGAGAGGGCTGGAAAGGGCAGATCCATTGTGAAGTCTCAACAAAGAATTAGATGATTCTGACAGAGTTGGAAATAATTTACAGGGCTACAGGTAAGGAGCAGTGGAAATAGACTGGATAGTTCTTACAGCGAGCTCAAGTCAAGTAAAGTTAAACTTACTCGTGCATAAGTTCGGTGAGGTACAGGTACAATGAAAATCTTGCTTGCAGCAGCATCACAGGCACATGGACTCAAGACAAGAATATATTCAAGGTAGGTATGGACAGATACTTCAACTGCAGGGTCGTGAAAGAGTGTTGGGAGAGAGCTGGAAAATGGCGCAGAGTTTGAGATTGGATCGGCCATGATCTTAGAGAACGGTGGGGAAGGTCATGATGGTCTGATTGGGCAATTCCTGCACCTGCTTTGACCTGCACTTTGTTTGTAGCTTGGTCTGCTGAGTTCCTCAAGCACTGTGTTTTTACAGCATCTGCTGTCTCTTTTGTCTCCTGTGTCTTATGTTCCTCTTGTATCATCTGCAGGACCAGCACATCAACAACTTCTTCCAGTATTGTCAGAAGTGTGATTCTGGAGCCCAAGCTTCTGGATCAGAACTTGTCAAATTCCTGAAGGTGAGTTTGCATCTCCAGCCCTGTGCTGTCGGGTCAATTCAACTCTTTACCTTTCAATAAGGGCGTGAAGCTTGCTTCATCTACACAGTGGCACTTGGACAGGTTCATGGATAGGAAAGGTTTAGAAGATTATATGGGCCAAATGCAGGCAAATGGGACTAGCTTAGATGTGGCACCTTAGTCGGCATGGCCAAGTTGGGAGGAAGGGCTGGTTTCTGTGCTATATGACTCCTTGACTATGACAGTTTTGTAGATTAATTGGCTTCGGTAAAAATTGTAAATTGTCCCTAGTGTGTAGGAGTTTGCGAGTGTGCGGGGATCACTGGGGTCAGCGCAGACGTGGTGGGCCAAAGGTCCTGTTTCCGCGCCGTATCTCTAAAGTCGATAGCTGTAAACCCACCATGGCTGCTTGAGAATTTAAGTTCAGTTCATTAAATAATTCCGATTAAAAAGCAATTCTTAATAATGATGAGCGCAAAACAGCCGGATTGCCATAAAGACACATTTGGTGCACCACAGACCTTGAGGATCTTCCAGCCTTGCCTGGTCTGAATGTTGACCCTGAAATTGTCCCGCATCCACAGTGCAATCTTCAAGTGGGCGTCAGCAATTCCACAGTGTGGCTCCTCACCATTCGGTGTGCACCAAGCATCAACCTTGCTGGGTGAGAATAATTAAAGCCACTCTCCTTGTTCTTCCTTCAGAGTTTACATGCGATGGAAGGCCACGTGATGATCAACTTCCTGCCGACAATACTGAACCAGTTGTTTCGAGTTCTTGCCCGGGCTTCACACGAAGAGGTTGCAGTTAATGTTACCAGGTAGGCAGCAGCTATAATGTAGTAACAAAGAACTGCAGATGCTGGTTTACCAAAGAAAGACTGTCTGTGCAGAGTTTGCACTTTCTCCCTGTGACCTCTCATGGGTTTTCTCCAAGTGTTCCAGTTTCCTCCCACTTCCTAAAGACGTGCAGGTTTTAGATTAATTGACCTCTGTAAAATTGCCTTAAATGTGCAGAAAAAGTGGGATGATAGTGTGATAGACACAAAATGGTGGAGTAACTCAGTGGGTCAGGCAGCATCTCTGGAGACAATGGAAAGGTGATGTTTCTGGTCGAGACCCTTCAGACAGTTTGAAAGGGGGCGGCGAGAAAGAAAGCTGTAAAAGAGGTTGGGCAGGACAGAGCATGGCTGGTAAAGGCAGCAGATATTTTTCCACACAATGTAAAAGCTCTTGTCTTTTGAAAGAGAATCCTGCACGTCCTGATATATATATATATTAAAAATAGGTGCAGGAGTAGGCCATTCGGCACTTCGGGCCAGCACCGCCATTCAATATGATCATGGCTGATCATCCAGAATCAGTACCCCGTTCCTGCCTTCTCCCCATACCCCCTGACTCCGCTATCCTTAAGAGCTCTATCTAGCTCTCTCTTGAATGCATTCAGAGAATTGGCCTCCACTGCCTTCTGAGGCAGAGAATTCCACAGATTCACAACTCTCTGACTGAAAAGGTTTTTCCTCATCTCTGTTCTAAATGGCCTACCCCTTATTCTTAAACTGTGGCCCCTTGTTCTGGACTCCCCCAACATTGAGAATGTTTCCTGCCTCTAACGTGTCCAACCCCTTAATAATCTTATACGTTTCGATAAGATCCCCTCTTATCCTTCTTTCCCTTGATTCCATTAGCCCGAGGACCATTATCTAACTCTCTCTTGAAAACATCCAGTGAATTGGCCTCCACTGCCTTCTGTGGCAGAGAATTCCCGAGATGGGGCAGCAACAGGCCCTTCTGTCCATCACGCCTGCTATTCTGCACACTGACATGTCCCAGGCCTTTCAGCACTTTGCGGTTTGAACTGAGGAGATGATGGTCCATAGATGATGGGCTGCGACAGGCCCTTCAGCCCATCAAGCACACTGACATGTCCCTGCCCCTCCAGCACTGGGCCAGAGGGAGGGGGGTGCACAGAAAGTTTCCAGCCACAGCCTCTCCCATCATTCAGCACCGGGGCCCCTCTCCATCGGTGGAAGTGGGGGGGTTCATTCACAGCAGGGTTTGTGGACTGGGACGGCAGCGGGGCCTACCTGAGCGGGGGGTGGGTGCGGGGCTGAGATGGCGGTGTCCAAGATAAATGTTGCTGAAACAAATGTCCATGAACACCATGGGACACCATAATGGTCTTTGACCCACGGCCTTGGATAAACAGCAGCTGTGGCAGCTTGCCTTCACTAGTCAGCATTTGTTTGTCACCCAGTAAGGAGCAAATGGTTTAGAGAAGAACAACGTCTCTGTGCGACATTTGTCGGGCAGGCCTGTAAGGTGACTGTAACAGAGCCTCTGGTGGGGCGGATGGAGGGGGTGGATGGAGGGGGGGGTGCAGGGCAGCAGTATTTTATTTTGGCACTGATGTTTGCTCCCATGAGATGGCAGACGTTAGCGTTTTGCCTCTTTTGATTTGGGGTTAACTGTGGTCTGTGCAAACGTTTCCTCTCATTCTCGTACCTCTTCTCTCTTTTCACCTAACCTTGAGCTGTAGCCCATGAACATGACCCCTTCTGCCCACCCACCTCCTCCTTTGGCTCCAACATACATCCCCCTTCTGACAGCCCCCTCTCGCTGTAACTCCCATGTCTCCTCCTCACCAGCAGTACCCTCTGCCTGCTCTCCCACCGATGATCGCGATCACCCCCTCTCCCTTCCCCACCCAAAACACTCCAGCATCTCCCATCTCTCAGGCCTTGGCATTCACTTTGAGTATATTGTTAAATAATTTCTTTGCTCCTGCTTCCCCCGTCTCCGTCTTGTTTACACTAGTGTTCATTTTTGTATCGTGCATGAACACGGAATCATTAGTTAACCCCTGGCTGTTTGCAATTGTAAAAACTCTAATCGTTGCATATTAATGCAGAAATCTCTTGGTCTTCTCTCCCTAGGGTTCTAGTCCACATCGTTTCCCAGTGTCACGAGGGGTTGGAGCACTATCTGAGGTCCTACATTAAGGTGATGAGCAAATTACTCGTATATTATCCAGCACGCAATGTTGTTAAATGTGGCAGAGCTTGAGTTTGGAGAGTGAGAGTTGTGAACAGTACCTCTGGGATCTTTGTTTACAGGCAGGAGCAGGGTACTGATTGTGCATGATCAGCCATGATCACGGTGAAAGGCGGTGCTGGCAAGAAGGGCCGAATGGCCTACTCCTGCACCTATTGTCTGTTGGAGATTGTTTATTGAACCATAATTCTCGAGTGATCTAACCAAACATATATACATCCATGTCTGCAAACCAATGGCCATCTGGGGCCTCTGAAGTTGCTGCACAACTGATATTGTTATAGTCTGAGAATTGTTATGGCACAGGAGGAGGACGTTTGATCCATTGAGTCTCTGTTAACTCCCATCAGGCCCATTTCCCTATTTTTCCATAACCATCCCAATTATTCTCTCTCAAGCAGTTGTCCAGTTCCCTTTTGATGAAAAGTTATCAACATGAAGTGCCAATGCTTCACAGGCGCTGCCTGACCGGTTGAGTAAATGCAGGATTTCCCACTCACTTCTGCTTTCTTTGAACCGACTTTCCTCGGGCAGGATCATAACTCTCTTCCAACATCAGCTTTTCGCAAAACTCCTTCACCATCGTTGTCCAAAATTTCAATATTTGCAATGCCTGGTCCTAGAGGTCTCCACCATCTACTCTGTCCAAGTCAATCTGAGTCTTGTTTCACCTCTGTCCATTCTCCTCACACCCATCAATGGCACAGCGGTAGAGCTGAGAGTGTGGAAGTTTAGAAGTGTGGATTTTGCAAGTTCTCTCCGTCGCCGCAATAGGTTTCCTCCGGATGCTCCGGTTTCCTCACAGATTCCAATGGCGTGCAGGGTTGTAAGTTAATTGTCTTTTGTAAATTGCCCCACTTGTGCAGTATGCGAAAGTGGGATTGCATAGAATTGGTGCATGGATGATCGATGGTCAGTGTGGACTCAGTGGGCCGCTCCCCCACTCTCTCTCTCTCTCCCCCACTCTCTCTCTCCCCCACTCTCTCTCTCCCCCACTCTCTCTCTCCCCCACTCTCTCTCTCCCCCACTCTCTCTCTCCCCCACTCTCTCTCTCCCCCACTCTCTCTCCCCCACTCTCTCTCCCTCACTTTCTCTCCCCCACTCTCTCTCCCCCACTCTCTCTCCCCCACTCTCTCTCCCCCACTCTCTCTCCCCTCACTCTCTCTCCCCTCACTCTCTCTCCCCTCACTCTCTCTCCCCCACTCTCTCTCCCCCCACTCTCTCTCCCCCCACTCTCTCTCCCCCCACTCTCTCTCCCCCACTCTCTCTCCCCCCACTCTCTCTCCCTCACTCTCGCTCTCCCCCCCACTCTCTCTCCCCCCACTCTCTCTCCCCCACTCTCTCTCCCCCCACTCTCTCTCCCCCCACTCTCTCTCCCCCCACTCTCTCACCCCCACTCTCTCTCTCTCCCCCACTCTCTCTCTCTCTCTCCCCCCACTCTCTCTCTCTCTCCCCCCACTCTCTCTCTCTCCCCCACTCTCTCTCACTCTCCCCCCACTCTCTCCTTCTCTGTCCTATAATGGGATTCTGCTCCTTCAATTCTATCTTGCTCTTTCTTAAACTTAATTGCTCCATCATTGGTGTCTGTGCAATAGGCTGCCTGGGCCCTGAGCTCTGGAATTCCCTCCCTGAGCCCTTCCAGCCCTCAATCTCTCTTTCATATGATATTTCAACTTGACACATCTTAAAACCTACAGCGCCTGCTTAATATTGCCTTGTGTAACTGACTGTCAAATCTCATTTGATCCCTCTCCTGCGAAATGCCTTGGGAGCTTTTGCCTTGTGAGAGACAATCAATAAATGGGTTTTTTTCTGAAACAAATATAGAGCCTTGCATTGAATATGTTTGGCAGAAATAGCGGAGAGCCCGGGGTCTCTGAGCTGGCATCAATAGACTAAGGTTCTGTCAGATCGATGCAAAACCTTAAAGTCCCATTTACTGCTGGGACTTACATTACCCGTGTTATGTTGGTATCAACACAGCTGGCTTAAAGCTGGCTCAGAGAATTACTGTCTGTGAGTTGGGTGAGGTGCTGGTGAACATGCAGTGTCTAATCCTTTCCTTCCTGCCAATTGTTCGTGGCTTCAGTTTGTTTTCAAGACCGAACCTTGGAATTCCTCAAAGTGCAAGACTGTTCACGAAGAGTTGACCAAATCCATGACGGTTCTGCTGAAGACAACGGCTGACTTTCTCACCTGCAACAAACTGCTCAAGGTAGATTTAACTTAAGCCCTCTTGTTACTTGATGATATGGGTCGAGTGATGGGACAGGGCGCAATGCATTGAATACATGATCTCGTGGCCTTGAACGGTGATCCAGAGAGCAGCATTGAGATGCCACCAAGACTGATGTGGATGCCCGGGTGACTGGTTACTAGCCCAGGAAATTGAATCATTTAACTTTTGCACCCACTGTTTCATGCCACACCACCCCAGCAGCTGAGGATGAATTTATGTACCAGTATTCTTAATATGGAGACAAAGGAGTTAAGTTGAGTTTAGTTTATTGGCACATCTACCGAGGTACAGTGAAAAGCCTTTGTAGCGTGCTAACCTGTCAGTGGCAAGACAATGCATGATGTGATTGAGCCGTCCGCAGTGTACAGATACACGATAAAGGGAATAATGTGAGTAACATTTAATGCAAGATAAAGTCTAGTAAAGCCCGATCAGAGGTAGTCCAAGGGTCTCCAATGAGGTAGATAGTAGGTCAGGATTGCTCTCTCATTGTAGGCTGATTCAGCTCCCTGATAACAGCTGGGAAGAAACTGTCCCTGAATCTGGACGTGTGCATTTTCACACTTCTATACCTCCTGCCTCATGGGAGAATTTTTGACCAAAACAAAGAGTACTGGAGGAACTCTGCGGGGTCAGGCAGCATCTGGGGAGGGAGTGGACAGTTTGAAGAAGAGTCTCGAACCCAAACCTTGACAGTCCATTCCCACTCCAGATGCTGCCTGACCCACTGCTCCTCCTGCACTTTAATTGATACTGGGCCCAAACCGTTGGGCCCAAACCTCTACTGCATTGCTGCAACACACTCTCCTCTCCCCTCCCCCTTCCCCCCTCCCCCTCCCTCCCTTCCCCTCCTTCCCTAACAAACAAACAAACGAGAGTTTTAGTATATAGATGTCCTCGATGTATGGTGAATTCATCACAGTGAATCAGTGATTGAATGATTCATTCACTGCATCATTCAATGCATTCATTGCTGCAGTGAATGAAGCCCGATGATCATTTGATGCTCTTTGAGAACATTGATTCATCTTCCTCGTCTTTTTAATACCTGTTTGAAATTTACATTCTTGACTCTAACTGAATACTTTATTTGCTTCCAGTATTCTTGGTTCTTCCTGGAGGCATTAATAAAATCAATGGCACAGCATCTTATAGAAACCAGCAAACTGAAGGTAAGCAGTCACTTGTCAGCTATCATTTTGTTGCGGGAATTCTATAGCCCGTGGTTAGATTTGGGCTGGATGGAGATTTTTATTTGATCTTTCACCCCCCCCCCCCATTAGCCTCTGCATCCCAACACATCATCCTTTGTTATAAGTTCATAAGTTGTCGGAGCAGAATTAGGCCATTCGGCCCATCAGGTCTACTCCACCATTCAGTCTTGGCTGATCTATCTTTCCCTCTCAACCACATTCTCCTGCCTTCTCCCCATGACCCCCGACCCCTTGTCACTTCCACCTGCTGCGATAATGTCTCGCCTGCAATTACATCTTATTTTCCCCACGCTTTTCCACCTTGCACAGGGTCCACTCCATTCATGACTTCCTGGTTCACTCATCCCACCCCCACCCATCCACCCTTGACCCCAGTCACTTTCCCCTGCAACTGCAGGAGGTGCAGCACTTGGACCCCTTACATCTCCTCGCTCATCATCTTCAAGAGATGGCCTTTCCAGGCATGGCAAAGATTCACATTCAGTGTTGCTGATGTGGCCTCTGATGTGGAAGGAGATGAGGAGTAATTTCCTTAGTCAGAAGGTGGTGAATCTGTGGAATTCATTGCCACAGAAGGCTGTGGAGGCGAAGTCAATGGATATTTTTAAGGCAGAGATAGATAGATTCCTGATTAGCACAGGCGTCAGGGGTTATGGGGAGAAGGCAGGAGAATGGGGTTAAGAAGGAGAGATAGGCCATCTGCTGACCTGGACTACCGACGCTTCGTCCGCTAACCCGGACTCCAGTCCCCCGTGGGCCTCCACCAGCGATTCCGCTAACCCTCGCCACTCCACCGTCCATCCACCAGCGGGCCACAGCCGTCGCCTTACCCGAGTCCCAGGCTCAGAACCGGGCCCACATTCTCCACGATGCGGACTCCCACACCACTTGGTCTGACTCTGCTGGGTCCTACTGCTCCCCCCCTCCTACAGTGAACCTCAGTGGGGATTCCACTGGTTCTTCCCCTTCTGGCTCGAAGGGCCGAATGGCCTACTCCTGCACCTATTGTCTTCTCCTTTTAACCATGTGGCCCCAGATACTCCCCACCCATACAATAGTCCTCATGCCCCCCTCCTCTCTGAACACCCACCATCCCCCCACCAGACATCGTCTCGGCCTCCATCTACTCACTTGCCTTCCTCCGACCCCATCCTTCACCCTTGCCGTATGTTCACCATCCCCTCTGACCTCCCCGTTTCTGATACGGAACGGTCTGTCTTCAGCAGAGGCCTCACCTTTGTTCCCCTCCGCCCCCACCTCAACGATTTCCTGGTCCACCACGATGTGGAGCTCTTCTTCCGCCTCCGGGCCTTTTTCTATGGGAAGGAGTCCTCACCACCCAGTGATGACCCCTTCTCCCGTCTCCACTGGACCCCCTCCTCTTGGAATCCCCCGGATGGCCCTCTACCTTCTTTAGACCATTTCATTCCAACTGCCTCAACTTTTCCACTACCCTTACTTACTCTAACCTCTCCCGATGTGCATAATACCTGTACTCTAACCACAGTCTCAAGCTCCCGGTTGCATGGCCTTTCAATGTTAGTTTAGTTTATTGTCACATGTATCGAGGTACAGTGAAAAGCTTTTGTTGCCTGCTAACCAGTCAGCAGAAAGAAAATACATGACAACAATCGAGCCATGCACAGTGTAGATACATGATAAAGGGAATAACAATTAGTGCAAGATTAAGTCCAGTAAAAATTCATTTTCCCATTCCCACACCGACTGTCCATCCACTGACTGTCCATCCATGGCCTTCTTCACCAGGTTGAGGCCCAGTGCAAATCAGAGGAACAGCACCTCATATCCTGCCAGGGTAGTCCATGTTCCAACGGTATGAATGCTGAATTTTCCAATTCTAAGTCATCCTCGCCTCAGATGTGTTTTCCCTCCCCCCCACTGGGAGATGTTGAGAAGAAGAGCATAAATCACTTTCAGGAAGCTGGATTAAAGACAGCAGGAACAGAAGGGGAATGGGTTGGACTGGGAGAAGGTAGTGACGAGAGATGGAGATGGGAGGGGGCAGAAATGCCGGCAGGACCCCGACAGGCTGAATGGCTTCTTTCTGTGATGTACTTTGCACATGTGCTGTTCCTGTTGCTTAATCTCATTGAGCAGCTTGGTGAATTATTACACACAGCCGTTTACCTGAATACATGGATCAGTGTTAGCTCAGGGGTGAGGAGGCACTGGTTAT
The DNA here is from genome assembly GCF_053455715.1 of Rhinoraja longicauda. NCBI lineage: Eukaryota > Metazoa > Chordata > Chondrichthyes > Rajiformes > Arhynchobatidae > Rhinoraja > Rhinoraja longicauda. The sequence continues at coordinate 20,483,053 of NC_135959.1, forward strand.
TTTCAACAGTTGCCTCTAATCTCGTGCTTTCACTGAACATTTGTTGAGGTGACAAATGTCCCAGGGATGGTCAGTACATCTGTTTCTGTGTTTTCACCTTGCAACTGGCTGAACAGCTGTCAGGACTTACGAACCAAATGAGTGAATTATTGTTGAACTCTTGTGTCGCTGCCACATTTGTTGTGGCTGAGGACGGTTTGTGGGAATGAATGAAGTGCCTTAAAACCACAGAAGAGGAAGTATTAAATGTGACCACTGAAGCCTCCAGATTTGGAAGCAAAGCATCTTGCAAAACCAGTCCCATTTGTAACTGCGCAATTCTATGGGACATAAAACATATCTTTGGATTGTTCAAAGAACAATCTTGGGGCGGCATAGTGGCGCACTAGTAGAGTCGTCGCCTTACAGTGCCAGAGACCAGGGTTCAATCCTGACTACTCTGTATGGGATTTGTACGTTCTCCCTGTAACCGCATGGGTTTTCTCTGAGTGCTGCGGTTTCCTCCCGCACTCCAAAGATGTACAGGTTTGGAGGTTAATTGGCTTTGGTAAAATTGTAAATTCACCCTCGTGTGTAGGATAGTGCTAGTGTACGGGATGATCGCTGGTCAGCGCGGACTCGGTGGGCTGAAGAACCCTTTTCCCCGCCGTATCTCGAAAGTCTAACAGGGGTTTCTCCTCTTCTTCCCAGCCAATGTTTATTTCCGAGCCAGCGCAATGGAACAGTTCCTCTGATCATTATCACAGAACATAGAGCACTACAGCACACAAATAGGCCCTTTGGCCCACTACGTCCGTGCAGAACATGATGCCTGCACGTGACCCACTTCCCCCCATTCTATGTGCCTATCCAAAAGCCTCTTAAATGCCACCTTCGTATCTGCTTCCACCACCATTTTTGGCAGCATGTTCCGGGCACCCACCACTCTCTGTGCAAAGTAAATTCGCCTGCACAACTCCTTTAAACCTTGTCCCCCTCATCACAATGCTCTTTGTCAGGGTTTATTATGAGCGACTTGCTTGTTTTTCCAGCTTTGCATTTGCAGAGCAGATTCAGTGGGATCTTGCCCGGATCGGGGAATTTTAGACATGGGGAGAGATAGGATAGGCTGGGCTTGTTTTCGCTGGAGTGAAGGAGGCTGAGGGGTGATTGGGCGTTTTCAGGCTAGTATGGCCATTTTCTTCAAGGCCAAGTGGGTTGGCGTAGGGAGTGGTCTTGGTATAATGCCTAACCCCTGGCAGTGCACTGCTCTCTCAGTACTGTATAGGGGTGTACTGGTCGAGGTGGATGTGGGTTTATGCAGCTGGAATCTTTCTTTGAGTAAATTGTAGCAGCACTGCTGGGTGTGAACTGTTGAACTCGCAGCCAGAGCGAAATTTCCTTTCCATGTCCAAGTTGCAGTCATTCTTAGACCTGTGTGAATTGTTAACTTCCTCATTCAAATGTTACAATTCCACATGGGAATGCTGATTTTATAGATAATGTGTTTACAATGGTGGTACAGTGGCTAAGTCACTGTGATTCAGAGGTCTGGGTGTATAATCCTGAGACTCAAATATAAATCCCATGATGACAACTGTGGAATTTAAATTTAGGTAATAATCTGTAAAACATTTTAAAAAGCAGACCACTTGCTTTTCATTAAACCCCAATCTGATTCACTGTGTGCTTCAGAGAAGGAAACATGTTATTCATGTTAAACATGTTAGTCTGAAGAAGGGTCTCGACCCAAAACATCACCCATTCTGTCTCTCCAGAGTAGCTGCCTGTCCCGCTGAGTTACTCCAGCATTGTGGTTGATTCTTAAATGTCCACAATTTGAGGGAACTGGGGATAGGTAATAAATAACAGTCTCTGTGGATTCCCCATATCCTGAACAAGTTAATTACCATTCCAAACTACAACTTGCTTGCAACCTTGTTTAGCATCCCTCAGGGCTTCTTATGACTGTCAGCAAACAGAATGAGTCTGATCTCTGTTTGGAGAGAGGTCCTGTCTCCCAGAGCTTGAGAAATATCTTGAAGCAGAGTGAGGCAGAGGGGTTTATGAAGGGAATTCCAGAGAATAAGTTTAAGGGGGGGGGGGGTTGACATTTAATAGGAACCCGAGGGGTAGCTTTTTTACACAAAGAGTGATGGGGGAGGTAGTTGAGGCAGGTACTATCGCAACGTTTAAGAAACATTTAGGCAGATACATGGATAGGATAGATTTAGAGGGATATGGGCCAAATATAGGCAGGTAGTTTGGGCATGTTTGCCGGTGTCGGCAAGTTGGGCCAAAGGGATTGTTTCGGCTGTATAGCACTTCGACTTTAAAGCTTGGGACCCGAGGAGCTGAAGGCATGGCCACCTGTGGTGGAGCACTTAAATTCGGGGATGGGATTCCAGAATTGAGGGATGCAGGAAACCAAATGTTGTACAGTTGGAGTAGATCACAGTGATTGCGAGGTGCAAGAAGTTTATGAACAATTGAGAGATTTTGCTACAGATGCTGGAGTTACTGATTTTATTTTCTGAAATGTCACGTGTTGTCTGGTTTACCTAGTTATTCCGGAACCAGCGATTCCCCGCCTCTTATCAACACACAGTGGAGACGCTGGTTAACCTGTTAATGCCACACATCACACAGAAATACAAAGACAAACCGGAAGAAGCTCGTAATGCGAACCACAGTCTCGCTGTGTTTATTAAGGTGGGAGCCTTTTTAGTATCTCCCTCTCCTACCTGTTCACGTTTGCATCTAGCATTAATAAGAACAAAATCTCGGAAGCCTGTTACAACTTGGCTGCTGCTCAAAATGCCAAGCATGATTTTCCATCTCGGAATTAATTTTATTTGTCTATTTATTTTCAGAGGTGCTTCTCACTGATGGACAGAGGATTTGTTTTCAAGCAAATCAACAATTACATAAAATGGTTCAGTCCGGGAAATCCAAAGGTAGATCTGGTTTTCTTGTCCTGTTATCCTTAGCTTATTTTCGTGTAACAAAGACTGAAAACAGTCAGCAGGTCAAGCAGCATCCGTGACAAGAGAAACAGACAGCATTTTGGGCCATTGACTTTTCTGCCATTGAATGGTCATCGCCCTGAAATTTTGTGCCTGTTCCTCTCTCCACAGATTATTTTTTAAGTCTTCTGTATTTATTTCAGATTTCCTGCATATATCTTTTGTCCCCTTTATCCTCATCATTTGTTCGACACTGGGCACAGTGATCTTTAAGTTTTGGTGGCATTTCCAAATGTCTTTTGGTACCCCAAACAATTGTAATGAGGTGCCAAAGGAAAGTATTGCAGATGTGGGCAACCTAAAATAAAAAGAGCAAACACCGGAATTACTCAGTAGGTTCAGGTTGAAGATTAAAAAGTCATTAAGCTGAAAAATTAACTGTAAGAGTCAGAAAACTGTGATGTCCAGATTCAGGAACAGCATCATCCCAGCAAATAACAGGCTATTGAATACTACAAACTCCAAATAGTGCAAAAACACAAAACCAATGCTCCCAGGTCTATGTAGTTCAGCGAGCGGGCACGATCATCTCCGACCCCTCTCACCCTGGCCACAAAATCTTTGAAGAACTTCCCTCTGGAAGGCGACTCCGGACTGTCAAAGCAGCCACAGCCAGACATAAAAACAGCTTTTTTCCCCACGAGTAGTACTTCTACTCAATAACCAAAGTCTGTAGTCTCTTTTTTGCTCTGGTTTATTTTCACCCACTTGTTTAGACCGTAATGTTGTATCCTTATTGTTTTGATGTGGTTATGCTTTATTCTTAATTGTTAACTGTATGTTTGTGTTGTCATTTGTGAGCGGAGCACCAAGGCACATTCCTTGTATATGCACATAATGGGCCAATAAACTTATTCATAAAGTCATAAACTTATTTGGAGGTTGTAGTCTCTAATAGCCTAATTGCTGTAGGGGAGAAGCTGTTCCCGAACCTGGACGTTACAGTTTTCAGGCTTCTGTAACTTCCTCCCGACAGCAGGAGTGAAATGTGTGTGAGGCCAGCGTGGTGTCGGTGCAGTTTATACCGTGCTGTATCGCCATTGCATAAGTCAAAGTATGGTCTGAAAGATCAAACACAGTTTACAAAACCGAACCATCTTCTTCCTGGCTCTCTAACGACACTTTTATTGCAGACACTCTTTGAGCTGAAGTTTGAATTCCTGCGGGTTATTTGCAACCATGAACACTTCATTCCCCTCAACTTGCCCATGCCCTTTGGGAAAGGCAGAGTTCAGAGGTACCAAGGTAATTCCTCTTCAAATATTTCTAGTGGCTTCTCGTGGATTGCTTATTGTCACAGTACTGTCGAGCTCTAATCTTTAACTTTAATTTGATGATTTTTGTTTAAAAAATGCCATCTTGCTAACAATTGCTTCATTCTTTTTGTGGTTTTTCTCTGCTTTGTTCCTCTTTGTTAATCAGCATTTCTTTCGCCAACTGTGGAGTCTTGTTCTGCCTCTGTAGGTAGGTTTGGCATATTGTGCTTGCTTATTACTTAACCTCTGCACCTTAGCCAGGCCACCAGTTACACCCTCGACTCTCTCCTCTGAAAGATATTTATGTAGTTGTTTATTGCAACTGACATTGAGAAAAATAAAGCATAATAAACTCAAAAATATTTTTTATTCAAAATTGCGGTCTTTAATTACCAGTCTGTGTACAACTCAACAAGTCACATAGCTGCATCCAATTTATTATCCTAGAAAGTTGGCAGGTTTAAGCAAACATTTGTCCAATATTCCTCTGTGGAAACGTTGTCTTTTCACACTAATTCACATTTTCCACTTTTTATTCCCCCAAATTGAGTGTTCTTTCCATTTTCAATATATTTGGGTGAAATATGAAGTGAAGTGAAATATGAAGTGATGTTAAGGCTATCTGGGAGTGCAAATACAGAACAGGATAAATGCGATTGCTACAGGAATGTTGAGCCCATCACACCATAGAACTTGGGGAATTTAAGTTGAAGTGATTTTGAGAAAGCCAGGTGCAGCTTTCGAGACCATAACTGTGACTCTATGATGTAGATTAACAGACAGGCCCTGGGGTTTGTTCTGTGGGGATAAAAGTACAAAATAGGGAAGTTGGCATAAACGTTCTAAATCTTGGTTGAACGCTTTGCTATTGAACACAGCTTTGAATACAATGTAGAGACTTTGGGGGAATGTGTTCAACAACAAGGTTCAAAAGGATGATGCCAAGAGGAAAAACGTTTTCAGTCAGAGAGTTGTGAATCTGTGGAATTCTCTGCCTCAGAAGGCAGTGGAGGCCAATTCTCTGAATGCATTCAAGAGAGAGCTAGATAGAGCTCTTAAGGATAGCGGAGTCAGGGGGTATGGGGAGAAGGCAGGAACGGGGTACTGATTGAGAATGATCAGCCATGATCACATTGAAAGGTGGTGCTGGCTCAAAGGGCCGAATGGCCTCCTCCTGCACCTATTGTTTATTGAGTCAAAGCTGCTTCCATGGAAGATTATATACAGTGGGGTGCTCATCTCGTTGAAAGAAAAGGCCTTATGTTTATGACTGGGTCAAGGGGGACAGAGGGAAAGACATTGCTCTTCACTGCATAGAGGCAAAGCCAGTGACCACCCAACATTAGATTGGTAAATTCAGTGGGAGGTTCAAGAGAAATCCATTTATCCAGAGAATGGGAAGAAGGAGGAGGTAGAGGTTGTGGGAAGTAGCAATGGTGGATTTCACAGATTCACAGCAGAAAGTCAAGTCAAGTCAAGTCAATTTATTTGTATAGCACATTTAAAAACAACCCACGTTGACCAAAGTGCTGCACATCTGACTAGGAAAAAAAAAAAAACATACAGTGGCAGGCAGCCAGAAAGGGGCCATTCAACCCATAAAGCCTGTGCTGGTTCTGTATACAATACAGCTACTCTCGCTCCTCCATCCTCCCCCCAGAGCTATCGAGTTTCTATTAGTGCACCTAAATTAAATAGCTTCCACGATTCCTTCAGGTAGGGGTTGTTTAAACACCGAAGGGAATAGGAGCCTATGTGGGTATTGTCAATAGGAATCTTGGGTGAACACGAGCAAGGGATGAATAGTCCATTTCCCTGCCATTCTGTCCAGGTAGTTTGTGTAAAAATAATTGTTTGTTTTAACGTGGGACCAAAATTATATATTTTTTTCAATTTAATCTGTTTGAGAGTCAGAATATTATGGGAAGGTTGAGATTTACAGAAGATAAAGAATCCTCAGATTAACTGGAGTGGCTGAATTTGGCTCCAACTGTAAACTTTAACCAGAGGGAGGTGAGAGGGTGTGAAAGGAGCTCCCTGGTCTTTGGATCATGAATGATCATTCATTTGGTTGTATAGTAACAGGTTCATGCTTGTGTCTGATGTGTGTTTCTAATCCTGCTTTTGAGCCAGAACATTTTCAGAGGGTTCCTTTTGCCCATTCACCTGCAAATTGGTGCCATGTTGCAACTGGGTGAATTGAAAGAAACACTGATGGTGTGTTGGTGCCTGTGCCACCTGAAGGTGATTTTCCCACTTCATTGGTTTATTTTCCATCATAATCCTGCAAAATGTAATGGTCACGTTGCTAAAACCTAGCTGTGCCTGAGTGTGGGAAGAAACCGGAGCACCTGGAGAAACCCATGCGGCCACAGGGGACCGTACAAACTGCGTACAGTCAGCACCTGTAGTCAGGATTGAACCCGGGTCTCTGGCACTGTAAGGCAGCCACTCTCTCCCGCTGCACCACCATGCCACGACTAAATTGTCACGTGAAGTGTGAGAAAAAAACTTTTGTTGGCATGTTATCCAGTCAAAGAAAAGACTATACATCCCCAGTGACCTGAGCTAAACAGTATCATTCAAAGCCAGGCGATCCAGGCATTGTCATATAGCTTACTTTGTACTGTTGTACGCTGCCTATCCAGTAATGCAATGGTGTCTGCACTTGGATGGCTGTCATGTGTTTTGGGATATTCTAGTTCCTTGGGAAAAACTCCATTACAATGCAAGATCTGACCATGATCGACACAAGTCGTGCATGTCTGCACTATTCAATTCAGTGGCTTGGAATTGAACACAAAATCCTAGTTTGCTTTCTGAATGGCTTGTTACTTTTTTTGCATGGGTTTCACATCATTTGCTTATTTAATCCTGGAATTGTTTTGTTTAACTCAGATGAATTTTTCCACCTTGCAATCAGCTCTGAATACCATCCAATATTTTTTTTTTTTTGCCTTCAGGATGTAGCTTGTGAGATTGAGACTATTGCATGCACTAGATTTTCACTGTTGATCTAAACAGATTGCTTGACCCAAACAGCATTAAAATTCCTCTCTTCCTTCATGCGGGCACTTTGCATCCAGTTAGTCTGGTTAAGCCTTGGCGTGCTTTCCCCCTCTGGGTCTGGTAATTGAAGAGCATTGCATAATAATTTGGCAGTCCTCCTTGTTACAAGATGCCAGACTTCCTTGAAGGATCAGGATGAAAGAAACTCCCTATAGTTTTGCGAGTGAATTGTTTCATTGTGTTGGGAGCTATGCCTTTGTAACAACTGGTTCTGCGAGTAGATTAATGGGACCATGTTCTTGCCTTAGTTGCAGAGTCAGCTGTCAGAGGCATTCTCTCCACAGGATGACAGTGGGATTGTTTGCATGCCTAACTCTGGGTAGATTCACACAACAGGGAAATGTCCCTTACCCTGCATTGTTGGTTAAATTTCTCTGCATGGAGGGAAGGAATATAGAGGTGAAGCTGGTGCTGTGTAAAACACGGCTAGAACACTGTGTACAGCCTTGGTCACCACATCACAGCTTGCAAGGATGTTTCCAGGGTCCGTGAGTTAAATCAACAAGGAGGACCTAGGTAGGTTGGGGAAACGAGGACATTTTATTGGGGTGTATAAAGATGAGGGACGCAGATGGGGTAAACTGGAAGGAGCTTTCTCCTTGAGTTGAGGGGTATCTAGTGCGGTTGTACAGAGTTGAGTTGGTTGGTGGAAGGTTGGAGTTGAGTAAAGAGTGTTGGGGTCTGGATCTCAGGGCTGGAAAGGAGGGAGAGACGTTTGGTTGAGCACTTGAAGAACCATGACCTGCAGGCTCGGGAGTGGGAGCTGGGAGATCCACTTTTGGCAGTGGGCTCAATACCTTCCTTCCGTGCTGTAACTGTTTAGTTTAGTTGAGAGATACAGTGAGGAAACAGGCCCTTCGGCCCACCGAGTCCACACTGGCCAACAGTCACCCCATGTACTAGTTCTACCCTCCACTCTAGGGACAATTTACAGAAGCTAATTGGCCTACAAACCCTTTGGAATGTGGGAAGAAACGAGAGCACCTGGAGAAAACCCACGTGGTCACAGGGAGAATGTGCAAACTCCATACAGTCAGGATCAAATGGAGGTCTCTCGCACTGTAAGGCATCAACTCTACTGCTGCACCACTGTGCCGCCCCTTGTTGGCAGATACATTTTTTTCTATTCCTTTATGGCAAATGGTGATCTCCAGCAAGCCAAGGTTTACTGCCCTCCATAAAGCCTCTCTCTCCAGGGGCTGTAAAGAATTGATCACCTTGTTGTAGACTGTCAGACTGGGTAACAAGGGCAAATTTTCTTCCCCCGATAGGACTCCAGTGAACCCAATGGGTATTTCCGACACTGCAGCTCCACTCCCAGCTCCTTTTTGAAAGTTGGATTTGTTCCAATCGCTTCTTGTGTGTTCTTGTTCACAACTACTTGCTGGATTAAAAGCATTCCCCTCCTCTCCTCTTCTGAGGCTACGGCCTCTGGTCCTAGACTCTCCCACGGGCGGAAACATCCTCTCCACATCCACTCTATCCGCTTTTCACTATTCGGTAGGTTTAAATAAGGTCCCCCCCTCATCTGTCAAAACTCCAGCGCGTACAGGCTCAAGTGGCATCTAATGCTCATCGTAGGTTAACCCAATCATTGCTGGGACCGTTCTCGTAAACGTCCTCTGGACCCTCTCCAACACCAGCACATCCTTCCTCATATATGGGGCCCAAAACTGCTCACAAAACTGCTTCTGTGTCTGTGATCAGGAATTTGCGGTGAAAATAGATTCAGCCAGAACATTTCAGAAGGAATTGCAGGGAAAGGGGAAATGTGTGGAGTTGTGGGGGGGGGGAGCAGGTAGGGGAGTAGGGTTGATGGGTGACTCTCACGGAGATAGCACAGGGTCACTGGGCTGAATGCTTTGCTCCAGTTTAGTTTGACATAGCTCTGGACCTTCACTCAACTATCCATGAGTTGTACATCCAAAATCCCTGACCCCATTCCACCCCTCAGCCCTACCAGATGTGGAGGCGGGTTGGTTTATTTAGTGTTTAGCCTTTGGGGTGTGGTGGAGAGTTGGAGAACAGATGCTGAATTCACTTATTTACAACTGAACAAACCTTGGGTCTTCACCAACATTTTGCAGGGTTATCTGTTGCTTCTTTCTGACTTGGTACCAAGCAGCAGAGATGGGAATGAGCCAGAATGTTGTGACTATGACTCCTGAAATCTGACAAGGACTTAAGAGAGATTTGGACATGCTGCATAATGCACTAGTCCAGTGACGGTTTGCACTAAATAGATAAATCCCAGTGGTGCATTGCATAACGGGGGACCGATTCTCAACATTCTCCCTCTGTGGAGTGATCAGGCTTGTCCATTTTTAAACCACCTTCCCGACTGTAAATTTTCAGACTTGCAGCTCGACTTTACCTTGTCCGACGACTTCTGCAAAAACCACTTCCTGGTGGGACTGCTCGTGCGGGAGGTTGGCAGTGCCCTGCAGGAGTACCGAGACGTGCGTCAGATGGCCATCAGCGTGCTGAAGAGCTTGATGATCAAGCACACCTTCGACGACCGATACGCAGCTAAGGTAAGCAATGGTCCCTGCAAGTATCTCAAGACGCTTCTCGCGAAGGATGTGGAAAGCCGATGTTTAGCATAGTTTGGAGATACAGCATGGAAACGTGCCCTTCAACCCACCAAGTCCACGCAGACCTTCGATCACCCATTCACACTTAGCGCTATGTTATTCCACTTTCCCATCTACTCCCTACACACCAGGAGCAATTTACAGAGGCCAATTAACCTACAAACCTACACATCCTTGGGATGTGGGAGAAACCTTGTGGTGAGTATCTGGAGGAAATCCACGCAGGGAAAACATGCAAACTCCACGCAGACAGCACCTGGAGTCAGGATCAAACCTGGGTCTCTGGTGCTGTGAGGCAGCAGCTCCACCAGCTGCACCACTGTGCTGTCCTGATATCTTGCTACTAAAGGGCATTGATGAGCTCACACCTGGAGTACTGGATACAGTTTTTGTTCTCCTTATTTACAAAGCATTTACTCGTGTTGGAAAAGGTTTGCTCGGTTGCTTCTTGCAATGAAGGAGATGTCCTTCAAGGAAAGGTTTAGCAGGTTGGGCCTATGGAGTTTAGATCTAGAGTTAATCTTTTTGAGGGCAGATGTTTAAAGTGAGATGACGGAGCTTTAAAGGGAATCAAAGGCTTACGTTTGTTTACAGAGTGGTTGATATATGGAAGGTGCCGCCAGAAGAGGTGGTGGAAGAAATATATCAAGAGATATTTATACAGGCACTTAAATTGACAGGGCATCGACAGATAATGATCTAATGTGGGCAAATAGGATTCGTAGATGGGCAAAAAGGTTGGCTTGGAGCTTAGGGGCAAAATAACTTGTTTCTGTGAACCTCTCCGATGCATCTGCAGATTCTGACAGGGCTCATCAGGGATGGTGCTGAAATTTTTTTTCCATCGGGCAGAATCTAGAGCAAGGCGCATCATTTTAGATTAAGGATTTTTCACAAGATAGAGTTTTTTTTTGTTTAGTCTAGTGTGTAGGATCGTGCTAGTGTACGGGGATCACTGGTGGGTGCGGACTCGGTAGACCGAAGGGCCTGTTTCCGTGCTGTATCTCTAAACTAATCTGTACCCGTTTGTCTTCTGCACTTATCACCTTCAGTCTTGGTTATTATGCCCACCTTTCTTTTCCCCCATCTGACTCTTCTGCCAATCAACCCTTCCTCACTTGGATCTACCGACCACTTGCCACCTCTTACCCCATCCCCTCCCCTCACCTCTTCCTACCAACTACATCACATCTACTCTTATCAGCCTGACAAAGGGGTTTGTTCCCTGGGCTCCTCCAGCAGTTTGTTTTTGTTGCTTAAGATTGACACAAAATGCTGGAGTAATTCAGCGAATCAGGCAGCATCTCGGGAGAGAAGGAATGGGTGACTTTTCGGCTCGAGATCCTTCCACTAACTGAGGGTCAGGGGAGAGGGAAACTAGAGATACGGAAGGGTAAAGTGTGAAAATGACAGAGTAAAGCAGACGATGATCATGGAAATGTAGAAGGGTCTCGACCCGAAATGTAGGAGGACAGTGAAACTAGTCGAAGAAACTAATCGTGTTTTTTTTGCTTAATGCTTGACTTGATTCAGTGTTATTTCATAGCTCAAAATCACCATCTGGTGGAAGTGCTTAATATTGCAGCCTTTTCAAAATACACAGAATGGCCTCATTGATCTGGTTGAAGTTAAAGATTCTGTGCAATCTCGTTCTGACTTTGACCATATCTGATCACTGTATTAAGAGCCAGTGCACATAGAAAAACCCAAGATTCCTGTTGAAATGGAATATAATGTAAAATCGGCATATTCTGGAACTGTTCCACCTTCTAAAATATTGAGGTGAACAATCCTTTAGTCTGAATTTCCTGCAGTGTTGCTTGAATGTTTGCCCCGGTCTCTCAGAGAAATTTATGGCATAGGAAGAGGCCATTCAGTCCAGTGTCCCTGTTGGCTGAGAAAGATCTACCAAGCTGAATCCTCTCCAGGTGAAAGGTCTTTGACCTGAAACTGGTTTCTCTTTCCACAGATAGACATAAAATGCTGGAGTAACTCAGCGGGGCAGGCAGCATCTCTGGAGAGCAGGGACGTTTCGGGTCCAGACCCTTCAGACTGGAGTCTGGATGCTGCCTGTCCCGCTGAGTTACTCCAGCTTTTTGTGTCTATCTTTGGTTTAAATTAGCATCTGCAGTTCCTTCCTACACAATTCTCTTTCCACAGACTGGTTGTGTTCTTCCAGCAGTTATTTTTTTAAATCGTCTCCCCAGGCCCTCCTGATGTGGGATACAGCACATCAGATGCTGATGAACTTGTAATGGTGTTCCATGACAGGAGGCCATTTGGCCCATCTAATTTCCCTGACCCCTTCTCGAGCAATTCTGCCAGTTCAAATACCCTCCAAATTATTTTTTCTCAAACCCCCGCAGTCCCCTTTTGAAGAGAGAGTTTCTGTTTTGACCACCCTCGGAGGATCATTTCTGGATCATAACCACTCCCTAAGTAAAAAAATGATTCCTGCATCAGCCTTGTATCCCAAGAATTTAAATCTGAATCCCCTGGTTCTTGAACTCCTGCCACTGGAAGGAGTTTTCCACTGCTGACCTTCCACCATAATCTTGTACTGCATTATCAAATTTCTTCTAACCTTCAAACACAGAAGATCTCTGCATTCCAGCCTCACTGCCTCCCGCTGCTATCAGTGTGGAGTTTGCACGTTCTCCCGTTGGGTGTGTGGATCCTCTGGGTGTTCCTGTTTCCTCTCACGTCCCAAAGACATGCGGGCCTGTAGGTTGGAACAGCCGATGCTGGTTTAAACCGAAGATGGACACAAAATGCTGGAGTAACTCAGCAGGACAGGCAGCATCTCTGGAGAGAAAGAATGGATGATGTTTTGAGTCGAGACCCTTCTTCAGGTCTGTTCACCCTGTACACCCTTGGAGTGTGGGAGGAAGTCGGAGATTCCGGAGGAAACTGATGCTGGTCACGGGGAGAACGTACAAACTCCATACAGACAAGCACCTGTAGACACAAAATGCTGGAGTAACTCAGAGGGACAGGCAGCATCTCTGGAGACAAGCACCTGTAGTCAGGATCGAACCTCTGGTACTGTAAGGCAGAAACTCTACCACTGCACCACCGAGCCTTCCATCTAATCTTTTTGTGTTCGTAATAAAGAGAGTATTTCACTTGTACGGAACTGTACTCCCTGTTGTTTGCAGTTACATGTTGGGGTATTATTTCAATCCAGAAATGCATCCTGCAGTCCAATGTTATTCCCGGACAAGGGTGTAAATGTTGCAGAGTGGTTTTATTGTGGCAAACTGTAGCACACTGCGATTGAAGATACTCTTGACCTGTAGAATAGATGCTGACTGGAAATCTCATCTCCCTCCCCCCCAGACCCAGCAGGCCAGGATCGCCACTTTGTACTTGCCGCTGTTTGGGCTTCTGCTGGACAACGTTCAACGTCTTAACGTCAAAGACTGCTCACCGTTCCCAATCAACCAGTCCAGCAATGTGAGTAGCATCTTCTCTGCCTGTCGCTGTTTGCTCTCAGGAGGTCATGCTTGGCCTGAAGTGCAGCCTTTGTTCTCCCTTCAAGAGTCTGACTTTGATCTCATGAGGAATGTTACAGCTTAGGAATTCTTCAAAACATTTCTCGCAGAGGGAACAATGCCACAAATTCACGTGAACTGATAGGAAGTGAAGCTGGGCAATTGGTGAGCATTGTTGTAGTAACAATTATAAGATAGTTGGATTTAATTTTGTTAATTAATAAAAACAAATGCCGAGCAAGAGTCTGAGATGTGATTGGAAATTGTCCCTAGTGTGCAGGGTAGTTCTAGTGTACGGGGATCACTGGTCGGTGAGGACTCGGTGAGCCGAAGGGCCTGTTTCCGAGCAGTATCTCTAAACTAAAATAAAACAATAATCCTATTTAAATGTTCGAAGGAACTTCATGAGTGTAAGCAGAACAAAATTGACTCCAAGGCACATTAAGAAGTTTAATAGCAGTTGACCAAAAGCTTGGTCAAAGAGGTGGTTTTAAGGAAATTCTAAATGAAGGCGAGAGAGGTTTAGGATGAAAGTTATTTTCATGTTTAAGTTCGATCTGTTTGGAAAATGAAGACTGCAGATAGCGAGCCGAATGGCGTCTTTCTTCTGGTTAATTTCTTGAACCACCAGGTTGTTTTCAATGAGTTTTGATTCACGAAGGATAAAGTTTTGCAAAGAAAGAAAAGCTGAAATTGCTGAACAGGTCAGGCATCAGTTGCTTACTTTTAAGCAAGTCATAGAGTCCTACAGTGTGGAAATAGGTCCATTGGCCCAACTTGCCTACACCAACCAACATGTCCCATCGACACTGGTCCCACCTGCCTGCATTTTGCCCATGTCCCTCTAAATCTTTCCTATCCACGTACCTGTCCAAATGTTTTTAAACGTTACGATAGTACCTGCAAATGTTGCGATAGTACGTGCATATGGAGCACGGAGAAGTACAGAGAAAACAGGGGAGAGAGAAAGCAGCAAAAAAGAGAGGGAGGAGGAGAGATGAACTCGTGTTGTATTTTCATCCAGGGCAGGAAAGAAGATACTTTGCTCGGCTTCCAGACAGGAACAACCACCACAACTCCACAGAGATCGGGCAACTCACTGGATAACAGCATTCACAGGGATGTTTTTGGTGTCATTTCTGGCACAGGTAAGGAACTGATGCAAGCTCAACTATGGATCTTCCCTCTGAAACGTTCACTTGGTTTTCCCCTCCGCAGAAGCTGCCCGATCTGTTGAGTGTCCCCCAGCACCTTCGGTTTTTATTTAGGATTTCCTGCATCGGTGGTTCTTTTCTATTTTCAGTGGTCGAGAGCAGGGTGATCTGTGGAGCAGATGAATTATCTACGTCTGTTCACAATAGTCCCACTTCCCTACACCCTAGGGGCAATATACAGAGACCGATTAAACTACAAACCCGCACGTCTTTGGAATGTCGGAGGAAACTGGAGCAACCGGAAAGATCACACACGGGTCTCAGGGAAAACGTGCAGACTCCACCTAGACAGCAGCCGATGAGGGGATTGAACCCAGATCTGTGGCGCTGAGGCAGTGGCTCTCCCAGCTACGCCACTGTGCCGCCCAAACGACTGTACCGTCTTGAATTTAAGTATAGCAGCAAGTCCAATAGTGGCTCTCATTGCAATGCTGAGATCCCACCTGGCCCTCTTAGTCTTGGTCTGGAAGTATCTCCCTGCTCTTCTTTAGAGTATAGGCCAATGTATGTCCTTCAGTCAACCTCATCAAAACACCATCTCTCATGGCTGTTTATGGGAGCTTGATGTTCAAAAATAGGTATTGATGGGTTCAAAAGATCAAATATGAAATAATGATGTGATGTGTGTTTCCATCCACAGCCTCTCCACATGGTTGTTCCACCCCATCCATCAACGCTGTGAGACATGCTGACTCCAGAGGCTCCCTGATAAGCACGGACTCGGGCACCAGTCTTCCTGAACGAAGCGCAGAGAAGAGTAACTCCCTGGATAAGGTAAAGTCTTTGGCTTTGTTGACTGCTAACGTTTGTCTTTGACGGCAAGACTCCTTTGTTGGTGGTGCCGAGCCAATCGAATGGCCTGGTGTTTTACTGGAAGGTGGCATTTCTCAGCATTCCCTGCTCTGCCGATTGACTCAGCAGTTTGGTTGGGTTCTCAGCGGCTGGGAGTTTGAGCTGGTGTTCAAGCAACATGGGTAATGGGTAGGTGTCCTGAGAGCCAGAGATGAACTGGATCAACCACCTGCCTCCTTCCCCCATGAAGTTGGATGATTACCTAAGATGTAGAGGGAAGGGGGAAAGTTAGGATCAAGCCAGTTCAGTATGGTTTAGAGATACAGCGCGGAAACAAGCCCTTCGGCCCACCGAGTCCACACCAAAGAGCAATCCCCGCACATTAACACTACCCTACACTAGGGACAGTTTTGACATTTACACCAAGCCAATTAACCTACAAACCTGTACGTCTTTGGAGTGTGGGAGGAAACCGAAGTTCTCTGAGAAAATCAACACAGGTCACGGGGAGAACAAACTCCGTACATTCAAGCACCCATACCAGGATCGAACCCAGGTCTCTGGCACTGCAAGGCAGCAACTCTATCGATGCGCCATTGTGCCGCCCAGGAATCGACATGTTAGATAGAGAAGCAGCAAAGATGTCAGGTTAATTTTAACTTCCCTGTGACTGCAGCAAGTTTCTAGATCTCTGAGAACATGTGGTGACTATCCCTCTCTGGAAACTGTGCTAAGGATCTTTATCCCTGCCCTGGGTCAAAGCACCACTTTATTGTATCTCTCCTCCCTTTTTCGCTGCTCTCTTCTTTCTCCCTCCCATCTTCCCTCCACGGTTGTTTAAAAACCGGGAACTCGGTCATTTTTCCCAATCTGATTTTTTATAATCTCCGTGAACAATTTACAAATTGTAGGAATGAAATTCCACACTTTTAATTCCACACCGTAATCTGGGCCGGAGATATTGAGCAGGAACCATCACACATTTCCAAGGATAGAAGAAGTGGGTGACGTTTCGGGTTGAGACCCTTCTTCAGACAATGCTGCCTGTCCCGCTGAGTTACTCCAGCATTTTGTGTCTATCTTCGGTGTAAACCAGCATCTGCAGTTCCTTCCTACACATTTCCCTGGGTTGTTAAGCGGCTCCTCCATCTACCAACTGCCAGCCCCAGCCCTTTGTGGTGAGGTAAGTGGGCAATTGAGGCAGTGACTTCTGCGGCTGAACCCATTTGTCATTCAGACACTGGTTCATCGCTGCACCAAAACATGCCCTTTAATGTTGGTCTTGCCCGATGCATTTTTAAGAACTCTAAACTAACCACGTCACGTTGCTTCCTTGTACTAACAGAGAGAAAGGCTTGTAAGAAGGCACTCGGCTTTGGCATTGCTGACTAACCAGGAGACGGAGGAAAGTTCAAAGTCCGCACGGAGGAATTGTATCACCTTGGATTTTTCTGTTTTATCCATCCCAGCCCTTCCAGAGAGAATTCTGCAGGCTGCCCTTTCTCTCCAGTTCCATGAAGTACTGAGCTCTGGTGTATCGGATTGTCCTTGAGTGAACTGAACTGTTGATATCAACTCCAGCCACAGTTTGAGACTTTAGAAAGAGCCTGATATGACATGTACCTTATTGTAAGTTAAGAATTTCAAATACGTTCCTTTTGAAATACCTGCCTTCTGAAGCTTAAAGTGGAGGCAGGATGAAGCCTTTTAGCCCCTTGAACTTCTATCATATGTCACTTCCAACAATTTTAAACCAAATCATTTACCCCTTCATTTGAACAGAATGAAGTCCGCCATTGGATCAAATTCAGTCACATAGGTGGAGTTGATACCAACAGTTCTTGCTAGCATTAGCCATTATCGTGTTGCTTTGTGTGGCGATTGCTGTTTGTGTGCAGGAGGTGGGCAGATAGTCCCGCTAAATACCAGTGTACCAGCAGATCACAGCCCTGGGATATCATTTTGTACAGCTGTCATACAAGCCAAGAATGGAAATCAGTGAAATATGGGCAGATGCTTAGCTAATCCTGGAAACTTTCTGATGGTCTGCGATGTTTTATCCCAATTTTTCCAATGTTGGAAAATGTTAATTCAGCCTTTCACTAGCCCATTCACCTGTTTCTAAGTGTAATCTGTTGCTGTCATTGCTGGGTCTAGATTCTGGAACTCACTCCGACGTCACTGAGAACACTTCCACCCCATAACCCGCTGGGTTCCCGCAGCAGATTGCTTGTTGCTCCAGATTCCAGCAACTCCAGTCTTTTGTGTCTCTGAGAGTGAACCAGGTTGGTGGGTCTGAAGCCACATCTGGTAATGACAAGAAAAGACAGACCATTCCCTTCCCGTTCGTGAACCAGATGGGTATTTGCAAGTCTGACCGGATCTCGATAAATGAGACAGATTTTCCATTGTCATCATACAACAAAGTAATGATTATTGCATGGTTTGATGGTTCTACCAACGTTGTATGATGGTGTGAGATGATCATTCTATTAAATGTTCAAATTGAACTTGTTCAATGGCTTACCACTGCCAGTGGGTAGTTAAACTTTCTTCCATTGAAGAAGTGATGCTTAAGATTGCTGTGTCCTTTGCTGATTGGGAGTGGATATTCACCCGTGTGTACGTCTTTGCCAGAACCACGGCGGTGTTGGGAGCTGCGTCATGCGCTGTGACAAGTTGGAGCAGTTGGAGATCAGGAGTCTCCTCATGTGCTTCCTGCACGTACTGAAGAGTATGTCTGACGGTAAGTCAACGCACTGAACCCACCCGATCATCCAGCAGCAGATTCTCCCCCCCCCCCCCCCCCCCCCCCCCGGCTTCCAAATGCCTCCTTTTCCACGGTGGCGCAGCGGTAGAGTAGCTGCCTTATAGCGGCGGAGATCCGGGTTCGTTCCCGACTGCAGGTTCTGTCTGTACGGAGTTTGTACGTTCTCCCCGTGACCGCGTGGGTTTTCACCAAGATCTTCGGTTTCCTCCCACACTCCAGAGACGTACAGGTTTGTAGGCTAATTGGCTCGGTAAAATAGTAAATTTGTGTAGGATAGTGTTCGAGTGCTTGGTTGGCACGGACTCGGTGAGCCGAAGGGCCTGTTTTTACACTGTATAACTAAACTAAAATTAATAACACTTCAGAACTGTAAGCATTGTGTTTACTGGCCTGCTATGTTGTTGCAAGTAAGAATTTCTTTGTTCTGTTGTCGGTACCTAGGGCAATTAAACACTCTGGTTTCTTGACTTGAATCTGGTCTGTGTAAAATCGACTGTCGCCTATCGTGGGTACAGCATTGTGAGCGAGAAAGGCAGATTGGTTTTGGAGGGGGTAGCTGAGATTAACCCGCATAACAGTGGGACGTAAAGGGTTATTTTTCAGGATAAAAGTAGGACATTCCCTACAGTGTAGTTCAAGGAGGAGGTCTAATTGAAGTGCTTAAGACGATTTGAGGCTTTGAAAGTGCATTGAGAGAAACTGTCTCCTCTGCTGGGGTGGGGTCCAAAAACGATCTGTAAAAATGGATTCCCTTGCAGGAAAAATGTTCCCAATTTTGGGGGAGTCCAGAGTCACAGTTTAGGAATAAGGGGTAGGCCATTTAGGACTGAGATGAGGAAAAACTTTTACACCCAGAGAGTTGTGAATTTGTGGAATTCTCTGCCACAGAAGGCAGTGGAGGCCAATTCACTGAATGTTTTCAAGAGAGAGTTGGATATAGCTCTTAGGGCTAATGGAACCAAGGGATATGGGGGGAAAAGCAGGAAAGGGTACTGATTTTGGATGATCAGCCATGATCATATTGAATGGCGACTGGCTTGAAGGGCCGAATGGCTTACTCCTGCACCTATTTTTTATGTTCAGGAGAGTGATGTATGGGAGGTATGTCCTCAAACCAGGGTAGTAGGGATCTGTGAACAGAAGGCTGGGGTTGGTTAGGTAATTAAAAAATGCCTAAACATCATTTTAAACATCTCAATTAGGCCTCTTTTCAAGCCTTGAAAATTGAAGCGAGGCTGTCCACATGTGGCAAAATATTTTTGGAAAGATATAAGACTCTGCCACAGATGCAGGAGGAGGTAGCTGCAGGAATGAACAGGTGGGTGGCTTGTCAGCTGGTCCATTCCTCCTGCTGTTTACACTGGGATTCTGAGTGCCCCTGATGAATGGCATTGAGGTGAACAGTGCCATCCTAAATTCATACGTTCCAGGAGCAGAATTAGACCATTCGGCCCATCAAGTCTACTCCGCCATTCAATCATGGCTGATCTATCCTTCGCCTTTTAACCCCATTCTTCGGCCTTCTCCCCAAAACCCCTGACACCCGTACTAGTCAAGAATCTAGCTATATCTGCCTGAAAAATATCCATTGACTTGGCCTCCACAGCCTTCTGCTCCTCTACTTTGAGCAGTCGCGGGCCAGAGCTTGGCTGGAGTTAGTGGGAACGTTGCATTTCTTCATGGGGGTCTTTAGTTTTTAATTATAGGGAAACAGCATGGAAACCAGTCCATCAGCTCACGGAGTCCACGCCAACTACTGATCACCAGATCACACTAGTTCTATGTTATCCCATCTCCTCATCCGCTCCCTCCACACCAGGGTCAATTAACCTACAAACCCACTTGTCTTAAGGATGTGGGAGGAAACCAGAGCACCTGGAGGAAACCCCACGTGGTCACAGGGAGAATGTGCAAACTCTACACCGACAACACCCGAGGTCTGGATCGAACCAGGGTCTCTCGCACTGTGAGACAGTGACTACCAGCTGCACCACAGTGCTGCCCTTTGATCACTTCCTTGGAGATTATTCTTACGGTGGAGAGAATAATGCAAAATTACTTGTTTCTTTTCTAGATGCGCTGATTACATACTGGAACAAAGCTGCTACTCCCGAGATGATGGACTTTTTTACGATCTTAGAGTGAGTGTATTTGAGCTCTGGGTCTTTGCAGAAATATCCTTAACATCTAATAGAAACAGCAGCACAATCAGACCTACATCCCTTCTCTTTCACAAGTTCACAAGTTATAGGAGTAGAATTAGGCCATTCGATCCATCGAGTCTACTCTGCCATTCAATCATGGCTGATCTCTGCCTCCTAATCTAATTTTCCTGCCTTCTCTCCATAACCCTTGACACCTGCTCTTTCTTGCTCTGGATGATGCTCCTTCATGGACCTGCAAATGATTTAATGTAAAGTTTGTCTGAACTCTTTTTGAAAGTTTTGATGATTTTTTTCCCCATTGACCCTTAATCTACCAAAGTCTAGAGTAAGTGTAGGAAGGATCAGATGCTGGTTTATACCGAAGATAGACACAGAATGCTGGAGTGACTCAGCGGGTCAGGCAGCATCTCTAGAGAAAAGGGATCGGTGCCATTTTGGGTCTGAAGGAGGGTTCCGAACCAAAACGTCACCTATTCCTTTTCTTCAGTGATGCTGCCTGACCCGCTGAGTCACTCCAGCATTTTGTGTCTAAAGTCTAGAGTAAGCTCAGTGAAACACACAATTTTCATCACACCTGCTTTATTAAGTAAAAAATGTATAATTTCAAAAATAAACCCTGGAAACATTTATTTGTAATTGTGACGTGTTATCCAATCTTCTGTTGGTGAACCATTGGTTTATTGCGCTACGTGAGGTTTGTGCAAGGTGTAAGTGCTCAATAATGCTCTGCTGAATATAAAATCTCCCTTCTCAACAGAGTCTGTCTCCATCAGTTCCGCTACATGGGGAAACGATACATTGCAAGGTACTGATCCTGATTCTGGTCATTATTCGGGAACGTCAATGCGTGCTTCTTTTAGGATAACGGTGGTTATTTCCAGTGGTTATTAGTGTTCATTTCTGTAGGACCATCTCAACCAAAGGACACCGCACATACTGCTTCACAGTCAATTAAGTACTCTTGAGGATGTCGTCAAAGACAAATTTTCCACAGTAAGATCGCTCAATCATAGTAATGCAATCATGCCCAAGTAATTTTCCTTTTGTGCCATGTTGGCTCAGGGTGAAGGGAACTCACTGCTCTTTGAATTGCGGATATGGGCTTTTATGCCCAGCTGAGGTTAGATATGGCTTCTTTTTAAGCTCTCACCAAAAACATTTTGTAGATAGTGCAGCGCCATTTTGATGGTGTGGCACTTTGATGGTAGTGCGAAGATCACTATGCGCTGCCCCAGAGTTGGTACAAATAGGATGATTCTCCCTCCCAATGGTTCTCAATGGAATCAATGGCTAGTATCAGCTTCAGTGACACTCATGGCCCATCCATAGTGTAAACGATAATTTATAATTCGACATTTATTTTAAAAACTCATATTAACTGCAGCCTGCTTTTAAATAAGGAAAATATTTATTTTGTGTAACGATTTCAATAAAATGTCTGAAAGAAAAAGCATGTCGTGTAAATTTAATTAATTAACAACTCTAGTGTTGCAGAGGCTTGGTAGATTGTTAAACAGCAGCAACTATGTAACGATCTGGTCCTTGAACAACACGCAACATCTATATAAAATAATTGGAGCATGTGAAATGGCAATCAATTGAAAATTTCAAAATGGAGGTTGACAAGTGATTGTGTGAGGTTGTTAGGAGGAGAGGGACAGTTCATAGCAACCAGGAGTTACAAGTAATAGTCACGCGGTGTGGAAACAGGCCCTGCGGCCCAACTTGCCCACACCAACCACACCAGTTAGCCGTGCTTATCGGATAGACTGATAGTTTGAGAGGTTGAATGGGCATCTTTGGTTTAAACAGCAACTTTAGATTATTGATAAAATATGGAATGCCTATTCCCCGTACCAACTTTTACAGTCATGTCCAGTTTATTGTCATAAGCACAAGTGCAGTGAGGTGCAGGTACGATAAAAATCTTGCTTGCAGCAGCATCACAGGCACAGACGACATACAAAAACATAAATTACACGTAAAATTCTAAAAGACAGTAAAAAGGCTGGGTCATAAACAGGAGCAAAGCCAGCTTGAAAGAGCCGTCCAATGTGAGCTGGGCTCCCTGCACCTTCACCATAATTCCTCTGGGTGTGACAGCTGTGTAAAATTCCTAGTTGAGCGAAAACTGATGTCTATTCCCAATATATCCTGTAATAAATGGGAAATATTTAATTTTCACTTTCAATAATCCCTAAAGACACAAATGCAACTTAATGTGTGGTGAATTTATTTTGTTTTACAGGATGCTATAGATTTGTTTGAAAGTATTTTTCAAAACACTGTTGTGATTCAAAAATTGTGAAACTTTACTTCTGACACTAATGGGTGTTTTGTTAATTTTATGCAACTGTTTTGACTTAATCTTCTTATTCGATTGGTTTGTATTTTCTAGTAATCCCTTACAAACTAACCTGGTTCTGGTTTCTGTGTTAATGAGCTCTGGGTGGTGGTATGAACAATGAATTCACCAGTTACTTCTAATACGAGTTCTACTTTCTCTTTCCATTTCACACCTGCACTCTGACAAGCGCTAAAACCAAACAGTAAATGTGTATGGCTCCTTCCCTTCTGGGGTAAGAACTGGCTACGTGCTGCTTGCGCGTGTTGTGTGTTCACTATCGCTCACCCATGTTGTTTGTGCTGTCATCGTTTTGCTCCTTGGGAACTTCTGTAATGGGTGGAAACACTTAATTGTAGGCGGGCCCTTTAAAAAAAAATTGGGATTACTGTTACTGCTAATTTCCTCGCTTTTAATCACTAGAGAGAGAGAGTGCTTGCTGACTCACGCTTGCTGTGACTATTAGAGCTGTACGTTGTCTTGTGCACCTGAATGGAGTTGAGCATTCGATTACGGATCGCGAACACAAATCTGCACTATTGTCCCTGTTGGTCTTAAATTCTGAGAGCCAAAAATTTCCTGCTGTTTGGGGAAAACTGGCGAGTGCAGACACCTCCATTTTAAATGATGGCTTCCAAGGCCAGGTGCAGTTAAAACTGGAAACGTAGACTAACCTGTTTAGCCGTGTGAGATGCTGTAAAGTACGACTGCTTCTCTAACACTTAGTGCTTTTGCAGCATTGTGCTGACATTAACCTTTGCTCTGTCCCATTTCCCCATCTTGCAGGAACCAAGAGGGGTTAGGACCCATGAGTATTACACATGAAAAGAGAGCTCAAACGTTGCCTGTTTCTCGCAATAGAGCAGGAATGATGCATGCCAGATTACAGCAGCTGAGCAGCCTGGATAACTCTTACACTTTTAACCACAGTAAGTCACGTGGCTTCTAGGGAGGCCCAAGAGTCTTAATGCAAATCGACCTTCCCACAGAATAAGCACACCACCCCCAGAGCACTGGCATGGACATCCACATTCCCTACTGGCTGAAACATTTTTTTTTTTAAGTAATAAATATAAAAATAATAATAAAATAAAAAAGATTTTGTTGTAATCTTCAAAGTCAAGCGTCTGAGGTGGAACTTGATTGTTTGGAGTGCTTTACAGATGCAAATCATAACTTTTGGTCTATAAATTATCATTTATATTGGATGAGTATGTAGAAATGAATGGTTTTGTTGGGAGTTTTTTTGCTGGGAAATAGATAATCATGTTAAAGGAGTTTCCATCATTATTTGGGTAACATGTTACCAAGGCCAAGTAATGTTATCAACAAAACCTTGCCTGAATAATTATTTCTGTTGCTGAGCCACCAGGTTATTCTCTATTAATACTGGAGGTGCCCGTGAGATTAATGCAGGCTCCACAGAGAGCAATCCCGTCATTCCCGTTCCGACCCCCCCCCACTACCCTTGAAATTTCCTTGTATTCCAGCACGGTTTTCTTTCTTGCACATGCCCATCAAATCCCCTTTGATTCTTTTGCCAGTCACCTACACTAAAGGGTAAGTTACAGCAGCCAATTAACCTGCAAACCCGCACGTCTTTGCGATGTAGGAGGAATCCAGAGCAGCCGAGGAAAGCCCATGCTGTCACCAGGAGAATGCACAAATTCCACTCTGGTTGCATGAGGGTCAGGATGTAACCTGGTCACACACTAGTAGGGATGGGACATATTGAGGGGGATTTTGGTCAAATGCAGGTAAACGGGATTTACTTAAATGGGGCGTCTTGGTCGGCATTGACGAGTTGGTCCGAAGGGCCTGATTCCACGCTGCATGGCTCGTATGACATTCAGGCCATTAGTGCATGTGTTGGCTCTTTGAAAGAGCCGTCCAATGTGAGCTGGGCTCCCTGCACCTTCACCATAATTCCTCTGGGTGTGGCTGCATATGGACCGGCCGCAGGCAAGTGGGTCTAGCTCAGTTAAGTTGCTTGGTCAGCGTGGACGAGCTGAACCAGAGAGCCTGGTTCTGTGCTGTACAGCTCTACGACTCCGAGATAAGAATTGATTTCCCTTTTGAAAGTGTGACCTGAGTCTGCTTCAGTTCAAGCTTCACATTGTAATCAACTTGAAAGAAAGAGTAAAATTTTCACTCTTCTCCTTAACCCCCTCCCCCCCCCACAGACTCCTGGTTCATCTATTAGTTTAGAGATGCAGCATGGCAACAAGCCCTTCGGCCCACCGAGTCTACGCTGACCGGTGATCACCCCATATACTAGCAACGTCCTACACCCTCGGGACAATTTACAATTTGCAGAAGCCAATTAACCTACAAGTCTTTGGAATGTGGGAAGAAACGTGAGCACCCAGAGAAAACCCACGCAGTCACAGGGGGAATGTATAAACTCCATATAGACAGCACCTATAGTCAGGATCGAACCCGGGTCTCTGGCGCTGTAAGGCAGCAACTCTACCGCTGCTCCACTGTGCCAGCCCCAAATACAATTCTTCTGATCCCTCACAATGTGTGTCCTCCGGACAACTGCGGCTGATTTGTTGTGATCCATTGTCAATCCCCTTGCAGATATGGGTTTGCCAGGTTTCAATCTCGACCACTTTGGGATTAATTCCCTTTAACTGAATCCACATTGTGGATTCTTATTAAAAGCAAACATAGAGTCACTTATTATTTCAATCATACAAACAGTTTTTCACTGCAAAACCTAACCAGCCTCTTCGGGCATTGATACGATTTATTTTCATTTCTTATTTCTTATTTCGTCCTTTAGTTTGCTTTTTGAATGTCAAGAATATCACAGTTTGGTTGAAGAGTCTTTTTAAAAAAGAATGCAGACAAATTTTTACTTTCTCTAGAATAATGTACAACTACACAGGCAATGACTGTATTAATTTTGCTCATTGCTGCCCATCATTCTACTAACCCCAGTTTTCTTGCCTGATTGCCAGAAGGCACCGCTAACCACTGTCAACAAAGAAACGCGAATGGTTAGTGGTCCATGCATAATACAATAACTGCATTTTGAAAGCTGCATTTTGAAAGTAAAATGCATGCTGCCGCAGTTGGATACATTGCCAACACAGAATGTAACTGGTGTACAAAAATAACTGCAGACCAAATTTGGTTAGCAAGATGATGGGGGATAATTTTAAGTTACATTTGTTAAAAAACAAACAATCCTGTTTCTCCGAGTAGTTGAGAATTAAAACCTTGATTTGGTTACGTGTTTGCAACAGAATGATAAGTCCTGAGTTCACGGCATAATAGAATAATGTGTGGCAGGGTTTATGCCACCTTTGTCAATTAGTTCTGGGTGTGTGTGAGTGCGTGCGTGCCTGTGCATGTCACACACATGTGCGTATGTGCGTCCCTAACATTAAAATATTTATGGCCCTTGGAGATATTTGCAAATCTGTGAAATGTCAAAAAATTAAGTACCACTTCTTTAAAGCGGGGGAGTGATCATAATAAGTATTTATGATATTTGGCCTCGTATACAATTATTCCAATTATACTTCTGTTAAAGCCAATAGGAATGTGGGTCCATGTAAAGACTGTGTTGCTGGTGACAGGATCCTTGTAATGAAATGACCTTATCTCTGTTTCCAGTGTAAGAAAGGTTTCCAGTGTTCTTGGGATTTCTGTAGACAATGGTAAGACACAGCAAGGTTACGTTGTTGGTTTGTGATTGCTACGGCTCTGATCCCTGTAAGACAGAGGTTTCCAACCCGGTTTATTCTTGTGGCCACCCCTTTCAGAGGTGTGTGTTCTGCAATTGCACCCTTGCTTCCCAGGGAAAGGTTGTATTATTCCTCACTCTCGTAGTCCAGAATACATTAACTCACCCGGTTTAATTCCGTGCCCTTTCACAAACCTTTCACTCTTATCCAAAATCCAAATTATAGTCTGAACTGCATCCACTCTCCTACACTACAACTATGACCTGGACTTTCCAGTATATTCCCCTGTCCAGTGAACTGACTTAGGCCAATGGAACCTGCCCCAATGATGTGATAAACTCTGACGTGCAGCAGTTAGTGTGGAGACGAGGGAAAAGTACATTCTCGCTCTGGGACCCAGGGTACACTGAATGTAGGAGAGGGCTGGAATTGATCTTGGGGCAACTTGTTTTGGACAGGAACAATAAATCATCAGGCCCCCTTTGGAGGAGGTAACATTTAAGGTCTCGCCCAACATCCGGGCAGAACAATGACGCAGCAGTAGAGCTGCTGCACATAGAACTAGAGACCCGAGTTTTATCCTGAGTACGGGTGCTGTCTGCGTGGAGTTTGCACGTTCTCTCTGTGACCGCATGGGTTTCCTCCGGGTGCGCCAGTTTCCTCCCAAATTCCAAAGATGTGCAAATTTGTAGGTTAATTGGCGTCTGTAAATTGTCCCTAGTGCGTAGGATAGAATTTTGAATGAGTGATCTCTAAACTATTTTCTCTAAACTAATCTAGAATAATGAAAATAAATTGTGAATATATAACCACTTTTACATCTTTGAAGTATTGATACTGTTGCAAAGAGTACAGAATCATTCTAGATTTCAGATTAGCAGCAACATGAGTCAGAAAAAATAAATGCTGTAAATAAATTGCAGTATAATGAGAGCTTTAGAGGGAACATCAAGTTTTTAAAAGGATAAGCTAACCATCTGAGGCAGTCATAGAGTCACACGGCGAGGAAGCAGTCCCTTCGGCCCAACTTGCCAACGTGTCCCATCTACACTAGTCCCACCTGCCTGCGTTTATCCCTCTAAACCTGTCCTATCACTGTACCTGTCTAAATGTTTCTTGCGAGAGTACCTGCCTCAACTACCTCTACTGGCAGCTCATTCCATACACCCACCACTCTTTGTGTGAAAAAGTTACCCCTCAGGTTCCTGTTACATCTTTCTCCCTCACCGTAAATCTATGTCCTCTGGTTCTCAATTCCCCGACTCTGGACAAGAGTGTGCATCTACCCAATCTTGGTGAAAAGATTTTGCACATTTTGAAGGAGAACTCTTTTATCGCCTCCCTATAAGCATCACCAGAATTCGGGGAATTGTATCCCTCTCATTTCTACCTCTCAGAGGCACCGGAGCAGAAGGCACAACCTTTTAGGAAACAAAAAGAAACTGAAATCCATGCAGAGTGGTGAAAAATGCCCCTGAGCAGCAATTGCTTGTAATTGTGGGGATTTAGCAGAGTTGGAAATCTACCTAGGAATTGACCAAAAGATCACAGCACGACTTGTGTTGGGGAGACCAGGTCAATAGCCTCACCTCTCTCAGTTTGGTATCCTCTGATCATAAATGATAGGAGCAGAATTAAACTATTCGTCCCATCAAGTCTACTCCACACCATGCAATCATGGCTAATCTATCTCTCCCTCCTAACCCCGTTCTCCTGCCCTTCTCCCCGTAACCCCTGACACCTGCACTAATCAAGAATCTATATATGCCTTAAAAATATCCATTGAATTGACCTCCACAGCCTTCTGTGGCAAAGAATTCCACAGATTCACCACCCTGATCAGGATGATGTCATGAAAACTGGCGTCTTTTTATACTATGCACATTCCGAGACCTTTACAGGGCTTTAAGAGACTAAAGGGAAGAAATGTAGGTCCGGTTGCTTGAACAATACATCCTGAGTCCAAAATCCAGGTCAATTGACTTCAGGGAAACCAAATGTTGGACGTACTATACAATAAATTGCCATGTGTTGCCATAACCAAAGTCCAATTTCATTCCTTATTTTTTAAAACTGTTTTGCATTTGCTTACAATCGGAGTTCAGATTTGATTGTAAATGTGTGGGGAAGAAAGAGTTTTGAGAGAATGTTTCACACAGGTAAAAATCGAGTGTTGTTTTTCTGTAGAGGAGTGTGCCTGAAAGCAGAGGCAGGAAAAGTCCATGAAAATGTTAAGAGGGTTCAATGAGCTTGAGATGTAGATAGCATTTGTGAGGAGATCCCAGACCAGGGGCATAACCATGTACAAGATGGTCATTAATAAATCATGTGGGAAGTCAGAGCACTTCCGCTGGAGAGAGGGGTGAATGTGGAACTTAGGTCGGCACAGTGGCGCAGCGGTAGAGTTGCTGCCTTACAGCGCCAGAGACCCAGGCTTGATCCCTACTATGGGTGCTGCCTGTATGGAATTTGTACGTTCTCCCCGTGACCGAGTGGGTTTTCTCCGAGATCTTCGGTTTCCTCCCACACTCCAAAGACGTACAGGTTTGTAGGTTAATTGGCTTGGTATAAATGTAAAATTGTCCCTAGTGTGTGTAGGATAGTGTTAATGTGCGGGGATCGCTGGTCAGTGCAGACTCGGTGGGCCGAAGGGCCTATTTCCACGCTGTATCTATAAACTAAACTAAAACTACAGGGATGGATGTAAGAGAAAGATCAGAGGGAGAGAGGCAGAGAGAGACAGAGAGAGAGAGAGATAGAGAAGGTGAAAGGGGGCTGTTGTGGAAGAGTCACCACCATGTCCTTCCAGTGAAGCAGACTCAACACATTGTGTGTTTAACGTGACATTATCCTCACTAAGGTCTAGGGTTTTGGGTAGATTGTGAAGCTCCATTACGGTAATGCATTTGCACAGCAGCATAGAACGCATCAGCCTGCTTAATTATGGGTTAAGAGATTTGTGCCTATAAGCTGCGGCTTCATGGGTCAGTGGTACCGCATGATATGGTAATAATACTACTGGTTCCTTTAATTAGGCTACGGACATTCTGACGCTGATGTTATTCATCAGTCACTCTTGGAGGCCAACATCGCAACAGAAGTATGTCTGACTGTGCAGGACATCATGTCTTTGTTCACCCACGTCTTTAAGGTATGGCACTCCAAGTGATATGGAATCAGTGTTTTGATTTGTAATAGTGTTTGCGGTTTACTATTTCCCTCTCTAACAGTGCGCAATTGCGATCCTGTCTGCTATCTTGTACACTCACTCATTACACACAGGAGTCATGATTTACAACACAGGAGACCAGTTAGTCAATCTGTGCTTCATATTAACCTCCTCCATCTCATCTGGGCGGCACGGTGGCGCAGCGGTAGAGTTGCTGCCTTACAGCTAATGCAGCGCCGGAGACTTAGGTTCGATCCTGACTATGGGCGCCGTCTGTACGGAGTTTGTACGTTCTCCCCGTGACCTGCGTGGGTTTTCTCCAAGATCTTCGGTTTCCTCCCACACTCCAAAGATGTTCAGGTATGTAGGTTAATTGGCTGGGCAAATGTAAAAATTGTCCCTAGTGGGATGTAGGATAGTGTTAGTGTGCGGGGATCACTGGGCGGCCCGGACCCGATGGGCCGAAGGGCCTGTTTCTGCGCTGTATCTCTAAATCTAAAATCTAAACCCAATAACAGTGTCTAAGTGTGCAGAACCTATTGACACAGACTGGTGTTAGTATTGGTTTATTATTGTCACGTGCACTGAGATGCAGTGAAAAGCTTTGCTTACCATCCAGTCAAATTCTACTGTACGTGAAAACAAGTATCCATACACAAGTACAACGGGTAGTGCAAGGAAAAATATAACACTGCAGAATATAACTTTTCAGACTTTAGAGATACCACGTGGAAACAAGCACTTTGGACCACTTAGTCCAGGCCAACCAGCGATCACTCTGTACACTAGCACTATCCTACACACTAGGGACAAATTACAATTTACAGATGCCAATTAACCTACAAACCTGGACGTCTTTGGAGAGTGGAAGGAAACGGAGCACCGGAGCAAACCCACGCGGTCACAGGCAGAACGTACAAACTCAATACTGACGGTAGTGTAACAATTCTACCTATAGTGCAGAAAAAAATTGCAAGGGCTACAACGAGGTGGGTTGGGAAATCAGGATAACATCCTTAGCTTGTCGGAGAAGCATTCAGTAGTCTGAAAACAGCAGGGAAGAAACTGTTCCTGAATCCGGTGGTATGTGCCTTCAAGCTTTTATTCTCGAGAGGAGAGAAAAGGGAATGACCAGGGTGTAAAATGGTCCTTGATTATGTTGGCTGCTTTCCCGAGGCAGCATGAAGTGCATTATCAAGGACTGCTCATCACTCAATCAGCCTGTCTTCCTATATTCTTATCACAACTGTATCCCTCTTAGGGGCGATTTACATGGGCCAATTAACCCACTCACTCGCATACCTTTGGGATGTGAGAGGAGACTGCAACGCTCGGGGGTAACCCACACTGCGACAGAAAGAATGTGTAAACTCCACACAGACAGTGGCAGTGGCCAGGATTAAACTTGGATCTCTGACATTGTGAGGCACCGGCTCTATCGTCAGAATAAAAATGGCAATTCCTCGGTGAGAAACTTAGAAACATAGAAAATAGGTGCAGGAGTAGGCCATTCGACCCTTTGAGACAGCACCACTATTCAATATGATCATGGCTGATCATCCAAAATCAGTACCCCGTTCCTGCTTTTTCCCCATATCCCTTGATTCCTTTAGCCCTAAGAGCTAAATCTAACTCTCCCTTGAAAACATCCAGTGAATTGGCCTCCATTGCCTTCCGTGGCAGAGAATTCCACAGATTTACAACTGTCTGGGTCAAAAAGTTCTTCCTCATCTCAGTCCTAAATGGCCTACCCCTTATTCTTAAACTGTGACCCCCTGGTTCTGGACTCACCCAACATGGGGAACACTTTTCCTGCATCTAGCCTGTCCAATTCCTTAAGAATGTTATTTGTTTCTATAAGATCCCCTCTCATCCTTCTAATGGATTAAAAAAACTTAAACTTGTGTCTGTAAAATCAGTGAATTAAATAAAACTGGAATAATAAGCTGACATCGAAATGTTCACTGTGAAACTAATGGAATCTCACAGGAAGACACCAGAAGCAAAAACATGCTTCAGGGAAGGAATTCTCCCCCGGTTTGGTACGTGTGCGTACGTGCGTCACCAACTACAGCAGTGCGGTGTTTATGGTGCTCTGGAACCAGCTGGTCAACGCTGGCCATTTGTTTCGTACAAACAGCCACTAACGCCTCAGCCTTGCCATCAGGTCAAATCGAGGTTATTGTCATATGCATGCCTACGTTGAGGCAGAGGTACAATGAAAATCTTGTTTCTAGCAGCATCACAGACTCAGACAAACACACAAAAATAATAAATTCCGCACAAATTCTGGAACACAATGAAAAGAGAAAGACTGCAAAAATCATTACTGCAAAACACAGTTAGAAAATAAGTCCATGGTATTCCAGAATATGTTGTTGTGTTAGTCAGCTGCTCGCCCAGTCTGACGTCATTGCGTTTGTCCGCAGGGCCAGCTGCTCGCCGAGCACGGACACAACGCGCTGATGAAGAAGGTTTTTGATGTCCACCTCTGTTTTGTGAGGATCAACCAGTCAGAGACGGCACTGAAGTCCGTCTTTGCCGCTCTACGGAACCTGGTCTACAAGGTACGGTCTCCTCTCGGATTTGTTTCATCTCGGCGACTCCCAAGGTTTGGGGGGAGGGGGGGTGGGGGGGAGGGGGGAAGCTCATTGCTGGGTGAGTACCAGGGAAGCCATTCAGCCCTCCTGCACGTTAAGAGGATGAACTTTGAGAGAATGGACAGCGGGGCTGGTACCGCTCAGTCCTTGTGAATCCAATAGTATTCAGATTTGGTTCTGGCAGAAGGTCCAGTCTGTTAGCGCTAACAGCAATACATTGGAATTGGGACGTCACGTCTTGGAACGTCGGGACCTAGAGTCATATTGAGATGCCGCGCAGAATCAGGCCTATCGGCCCCACCGGGTACGTGCTGACCACCAGCCACCCACTTACATTAACAACAGACCTGGCATTGGATTAAATGCCTCTGGTTTGAGTGTAGGGGCTTACTCTGTGCATGTTTATTGGGGGGGCGGGAGGGGGGGGGGTGGAGAGAGGTTGGTGGAATTATGTGATTGTTCTTCAAATTATTTTACTTTAATGTTTTAATTATCACTACTTGTTTTGATTTGAATAACTTTAATCTTTAAGTGATTTAAAAAAAAATATTCTCATAACTTAATACGTTCCCCTGAATGTCGGGGATGTTTAAAAACGTATGGTTCTTGAGAGCTGTGACAGGAGGTAAAGGCCGAGCCCTGGCTTTGCCTGCCGTGTGAGTGTATCGTGTGTTCCAGGGGCAGAGCTCAGACTTGCTGTGAATGTGACCAACAGTTGGATCCAGCGCAGTGAGATTGTGGGTTGAGATCTCAAGCTCAGTGAGATTGAGATCTGGCTTTTCCCCAGATCCCTAAAGAATGTTCCCTCTTTTCCAGTTTCCCTCCATGTTCTTTGAAGGCAGGGCTGACATGTGTGCCGCGATGTGCTACGAGATCTTGAAGAGCTGCAACTCCAAGCTGAGCACCATCCGAGGAGACGCATCCACGCTCCTCTACTTCCTGATGAGGAACAACTTTGAATGGACAAGGAGGAGGTCCTTTGTCAGGACTCACCTGCAGGTCAGTGCTAGCTACAGGGCAGAAGAGTGGGAGTGCTTGTCAGGAGAATCATCAAGTCAAATCAAGTTTATTTGTCACATGCACATACACAATGTGCAGTGAAATGAAAGTGGCAATGCCTGCGGATTGTGCACAAAAAAGAATTACAGTTACAGCATATAAATAAAGTTAATACAGTTAATACAGAGAAGACAAAACTTACATGTACATATGTCCCAGCATATGTCCCACTTCTTCATCATGCTGACCACAATGCCCAAATACACATTTACCATTTACCCGCATCCCTCTACACCTTTCCTTTCCATGTAGAGGTCATAGCCTCAGAATTAAAGAACGTTCTTTTAGGAAGGAGATGAGGAGGAATTTCTTTAGTCAGAGGGTGTTGAATCTGTGGAATTCTTTGCCACAGAAGACTATGGGGGCAGTCAGTGGATATATTTACAGCAGAGATAAGATAGATTCTTGATTAGTACAGGTGTCAGTGGTTATGGGGAGAAGGCAAGAGAATGGAGCTGGGAGGGAGAGATAGATCAGCCATTGATTGAATGGCGGAGTAAACTTGATGTGCCGAATGGCGGAATTCTATTCCTATCACTTATGATCTTATGAACAATCCAAATGCCTTTTAAAGGCTGTATCTGCCTCTACCACTTCCTCTGATTGTTCGTTCCTAATATTCATCACCTTCTGTGTGGAAAAACTGCCCCTCGGATCTCCTTACTGTCCCCCTGTCGGAATCAGCAAAACGCAAAATGCTGGAAATGCTCATCAGGTCGGGCAACATCTGGGCAGAAAGAAGCAGAGTTAATGTTTCAGGTTCAAGGCCCTTCGTCCGACCCTCTGATGAAGAGTCTTCAACCTGTAAATTTCTTCGGTGTGGGACGAATAAAGGAATATATTAACCTGAGCCATCATTGTGATCTTAAAGAATAGCAGAGCAGGCTCAAAGGACCAGGCAGACCTCTCCTGGTCCGATATCTCGTTTGTTTTCTATCAACATGGGAACATTATGAGAAACTCAAGCAGGCCACTTCAGGGGAGAACCCTACTTATCTTTGTGGCGCCAGACAACAGAAACTTTTGGACGGGACAAATAATTTTCTGTTTCTTTCAGTTAATGTGACCACAAGGGGTTATGTAATCCTGCTATTGTTAAATGGATGGTACTAATTTAGCAATTTTTTGGATTGTGATGTTTCTGATCAATTAAAAAGATTAACTTCAAAAGCATAGATATGGACTGCACATTGGCATACTGTTCTTTCACCCTGCTGATCTTGGCTGCTATCCAGCTTGAGTCAATGGGAAGTAGGCATTGGCATTCTAATAGGGTGGGCAAGGTGCCACACAGAGCTGTGCCCCTGCTCTTGCAGCCTTTACTGTCTGAGATAAAGGGGGGATGAAAGGAGTGGAAAATGTTAACCTTAAGTGTCAAGGTAAAGTTAGTTTTGTAATTAGGGGTGAAATGTGGCATTGCTGGGATGGCCAGCATTTATTGATCCATTGTTGCTCTTGGGGAGGTGCAGATGCTCCCCGACTTATGATGCTTCGACTTACGATATTTCGACTTTGCGATGGTGCAAACGGCAGCGACCTGTCGCGAGCCTCAGCTCGCTTCCGGCCACATGATCAGGTGTATTAAATGCATTTCGACTTACGAAATTTTCGGTTTACGATGGGTTTCTCGGAACGTAACCCCATCGTAAGTTGAGGAGCACCTGTATTAATCAACCATGTCTTGAACCAGTACAGCCCTTCTGGTGTAAATGCCCCGACAGTGGTGTTGGAGAGGGAGTTCAAACTTAGACTCAGCAACAATGAGTAAATTATGATAGATAGATAGATTTCCAGCTTCGGGTGGTTTGAGACTTGGAGGAGAACCCGCAGGAGATGGTTTTCCCAAATGGCCCTTCCTCTATTCACAGAGGTTGTGGTTTGGGAGATGTTATTGGAGGACCCTTGGTGAGTTGCTGCAATAGATGGCCAGCATTGCTTGGTGACGGGGTGGTGGAGTGGACAATTCTGATGGAACAATTTAATACATGGAGATTCGAGTTCAAATCCCTCTCTGAAGATTCAAGCCCAAATATCCAGTGCAGCCTAGGATAGTGGCTATCCAATTGGCCATGCCAACCTTCTAGGAGGCCTTACAGCTTTCAAGTGGACAAACTAGATCCTATTGCAATATTTAGAATAAGAGTAGGGAATTTCTCACTTGTATTCTGACGGGTATTTTTCCCACAATCGACGTCACTTAAATGTGGATCATCAACTGTCAAATGAGCTTGCTTTGTGTGAATTCAATGCAAGGGGCCTTTGGGTGTCTTGAAAGGGACGTGTAAGATTCAGCTTTTTGTTTTCATTCAGTCAGCAAATGTTGAGGTTTGACCTAAGTGGAGTTGAAGGAGAAGAGAAAAACAACTCTTTGAAAGAGTTATGTAATTAGTCGCACTCTCCTATCCTTTCTAATTACCCTGCTGTTTTCTCCCCAAAATATACTTTATTCAAAATATGTGTAATTTATTAATCCACAATTGGATTTGTCATTATCCACATTTATAGTATCAAATGTGGATCAAGTTTGTGCATTCCCTTACAAAATGTCAACGTCCCAGCCTGTGGTGCTTCCACACACCACACACGCATGAATGAATGAATGAATGAATACTTTATTGTCATATGTGACCATTCTTTGAAAGAGCCGCCACACAAAGGCGCCGACAAAGTTACTAAGTATCCCACGTCACACCCTACTTTGTTCTGCCCCCACACTGATAGCGACCCCCCCACACTGACAACGCCCCCCCCCCCCACCACGCCAGCCCCCTCCCCTTCTTTACTGAAGCCAATGAACTTACAAACCTGTACGTCTTTGGAGAGTGGGAGGAGACCGGAGCACCTAGGGAAAACCCGCACGATAGTCTGGATCAAACCCGCGTCTCTGACGCTGTAAGGCAGCAACTCTACCGCTGTGCCACCCATGGTGGCAGAGGATGGTTGATTGTCTTTGAGCAGCAATCGATGTTTACCTTTTTTGTGCGTTCTTGGGAACAATCCGTAGAGCACAGGTTTCTGCAGTACACAACTGCCCGTGACCAACCTTGACAATGACCCCTGCTTCCCTTCCCTGACCTTCTTGCCACAAGGAGGTGGGCATCTGTTGATATTCTCCCTTTAAAGTATTCATCTGATTTCCTTTAGAATATGACACAGTTATATTCACATCATTTCAGATCACATATTTTTAGATCACAAAAGTACATAAAGAGCTGGAGTAACAGCGGGTCAGGCAACATCTCTGAAGAACATGGATAGGTGACGTTTCGGCTCGATACCCATCTTCACACAAAGAAGAGTCTCGTCCCAAAACGTCACTTATCCATGTTCTCCAGAGATAATGACTGACCCGCTGAGTTAGTCCAGCACTTTGTGTCCTTTTGTGTATCAGCATCTGCAGTTCCTTGTTGCTGCCCTGTTAGATCAAGTTACTCTCCATTCCTTAATTGGTTTAGCGCTTGTATTTTTCTACAACTTGATTTTTCCGAACGTTTTCCATTTGAATGTTTTGAATTGGCGAATAATTTGAATTGTGTAGTGAAAATAACAGAACTGTGCACACACTGAAAGGTAATTTGCAAAAAAAAAGGGCACGGTTCTGATCAGGAAGTTCATCTGTTCATATTGACGACTTGAAATTTGAAAATACATCATACCTATCCCTACCATTTACTGCAAAGAGCAGGGAATAGAGTTTCAGCCTTGGCCACTTGCCCTGCTAGTGTTGTATGGAACATTCTTGAAATTTAATTGGGTTTCAGAAGGGAGTACAATGCACAGCTCTTGTTACATCCAACCCATTTGGTGTGAACAATGACAAATAAGTTTCTACCCTCTTGAATTTAAGGAGGCAAAAATAAAAGATTTTGGGAAGTCGGTGCTTATTGGATCTTTAAACCTGCTGCTTGCTCTACAGGTGATCATTGCAGTCAGCCAGTTAATAGCTGATGTGATTGGAATTGGAGGAACACGATTCCAGCAGTCGTTGGCTATTATTAACAACTGTGCAAACAGTGACAGAGCTGTAAAGGTGAGTCTGCTCTCCTTGTTTAATTATTCGGTCTGCGGTCAGTCGGGCTTGTGTCTCCATTTTCATGGATCACCCCTCAATGATTCATTAATACTTTATTGTCACATGTACCCAAGTACAGTGAAATGCTTTGTTTTGCATACAACCCGGTAAAATCATGTAGCAGACCTCACCTTGGCAGTACACACGTGTTGCCACGTTTTGGCACCGACAGAGATATGCAAACGGTCACCAAACATTCCTATCTACTCACTCCCGCTGTACATGGCTGTACAAGGATCCAACCCGAAATGTCAACCATCCCTTTTCTCCAGAGACCTGCTGAGTTATTCCAGCACTTTGTGTCTATCTTTGAAAAGTTCTAAAACCTTCCATTGCCTCCACTTTTCTCCACAACCTCACATTCCCTTCTTTAGAATCTTTTGGGCTTTTTATTTGTCTGACAGAATTATATGGGGCTTTCAGAAGGGAACTAGATGGGCACTGGAAGGGAAACAATACAAAGATCCATGATGAAATATTGAAGGAAAAGCCCTGAATCATTTTCTTTGCAGAGGGTCCACATGAGCAGAATGACCTGATGATTTATTGCCCTGGTTGTAGTCTACAGGATTCCCGTCTGAGGTTAAAGACTTAACCAAACGCATTCGCACAGTCCTGATGGCCACCGCTCAAATGAAAGAGCATGAAAATGATCCGGAAATGCTGGTGGATCTTCAGTACAGTCTGGCAAAGTCCTACGCGAGCACTCCGGAATTGAGGAAAACCTGGCTGGACAGCATGGCAAAAATCCACGTCAAGAACGGGGATCTCTCCGAGGTATAATTAACCAGAATTGTTATTCCTTTTCTGAATTGTTATTCCATTTCTTTTACTTTCATTTTTGTAGTGTCTTTCCCAACATCAAGGCATTCCAGGCATGTTCACAATATAAAGTTTCAGAAATGTAGCCAGGCTCCACAAAAGTGGTGAGATTAATTGTTAGAAAATGCGATTCATGTAGGATGCACATAAATGGGTGTTTGATGTTTGGCATAGACTCGGTCAACTGAAGGGCCTGTTTCGGCGCTATATCTCTCCACAACACTACCACTTGCCTTTGTGATGTTGATTGACCTGGACACGGTCCTGTTCTTGGCAAAGGAACATGACACCCACCTGAGACACCAGACGGGGCCTCAAGTTTAATATCTTATCCCAAAGGCGGCCTTGGTGTTAGTTCAGCATTCCCACAGTACTGCATTGAACTATTGGCCTGGAATCCGGCTGGAACCCATGACTCTTGACAAAAACAAGCATGCAGCCCACATGAGACCTTGTTGCCGTTACACAACCTTGTTTAATGACTATTAAGGAATTGGAACCAATTTGCCTAAAAAGTTACTCGCTACAAAGAATTATTTTCGAGTTATTCATTCAGCTACTTTCAGCGGTGAAAGCAACTAAAATTTCTTACGGATTCGGTCTTATGCAGAGGAAGTGTCGCTTGCTTTCTTTTAGCCTCTATCGTCTTACTTTCAACTCTGCCTTTTTTGTAAACTTTGTCACAGTTCCTGACTGGTAGCTTGTCTCTTTTTGTCTTGGGTGCAGGCAGCCATGTGCTACGTCCATGTGGCAGCACTGGTGGCGGAATACCTCAGGAGGAAAGGTAAGGCGGACATCTTGGTTCTCCTGAAATACGTTGGGGTGTCGATTTTGGGGATGGGGATGTTACGGCCTCACTGAAAGAAGGTTTTGTACATTTAAAGATATACATAAAGTGTGCACCATGTATCCCCACGTTATAGGAATTCACCCGTACAGAATTCATAAATGCCAGAACATTTTGGATAGAGAATAAATATTTACACCGCGGGTAGAGCTGCTGGTTCACAGCTCCAGATTCCCAGGTTCAATCCTGACCTCCAGTCCACCCTGTCCCCAAAGATATGCGGCTCGGGCGATTATTTGGCCACATTAGATTACTCCTTATGAGTAGGAGGGTGATAGAATGAGGTGGGATTAATGGTCATGCAGGGAGAATAAAAGGGCGTCAGAGTGGCGCAGCAGTAGAGTTGCTGCCTGACAGCACCAGAGACCCAGGTTTGATCCTTACTACGGGTGCCGTCTGTACGGTGTTTGTACTTTCTGTGACCATGTGGGTTTTCTCCGATTTTCTCTCAAGTGCAGGTTTGTAGGTTAATTAGTTTCGCTAAAATTGTAAATTGTCCCTTGTGTGTATCACAGTGCCAGTGTACGGGGTGGTTGCTGGTTGGCATGGACCTAAAGTCTAAAATGGGATCAGTACAAATGGTGAGCTGAAGGCCTTGTCTCCAATCTGTTTGATTCTTTGATATTGTTGAGTCTGGGTTCACGCATACACCCACACTGGGCAAGAACCACAGATTTTGTCCTCTGTGGGGCATCAGTGCGGCAGACATGTTTTCACAACAATCTCGTAGTTTCATGATTACACTAGTTTTTTTTACTTCATTGACATTAGATTTTATTTAATGGTTTGAACTCACTGCCTGAAATAGAGGTGGGACAGAAGCCTTCAGCACATTCAAAATGTACCTGGGTGAGCACTTGATGTACAGTTGCCCAGAAAACCACGGACGAAGGGTTTAGTTTAGCTTAGAGATACAGTCCGGAAACAGGCCTTTCGGCCCGCACCGACTAGCAACCCCACACATTAACACTATCCTACACACACCAGGGACAATTTACATTTATACCAAGCCAATGAACCTACAAACCTGTACATCTTTGGAGTGTGGGAGGAAACCGAAGAGCTCGGAGAAAACCCAAGCAGGTCACAGGGAGAACGTACAAACTCCGTACTGACAGAACCCATGGTCAGAATCGAACCCGCGTCTCTGACACTGTGAGGCAGCAACTCTACCGCTACGCCACCGTGCCGCTAAGTTGGGAGGTGGGAGGATTGCTGGATGTTATGTGTAGAATATATTTTCAGTGCTGTATGCCTCTGTGTGGATAACAAAAAGGGGCTAGGATTGGAAGCGATTTTTTTGATGCAGGAAACCCAACGCCTTTGTTTCCTTGGTTGCAATGTTTTTGTTAGATATTTTTTATTGCACAGCCAGTGGGCCTGGTAACGATTAATTTTCGGGTGTGATAAGACTTTTAACTAATGCTTTGGGAGCAGGATTATTAGTCACTGCATCACTTCCAGAGAAAGTGATATCAACAACAGTAACTCAAAACCTGTATTTCCAGATAAGATTGGCAATCAAGCACATTGGGAGATATTGATATCAAGGCAGGTTACCTGGAATTTGACCAGAGGTTGGTTTTAAAATGAAGACAGACAATGCTGGAAATATTCCGCAGGTCAGGTGGCATTTGTAGAGTGACTGGTTTGGTTTAGTTTAGATATACAGGCCTTTCCGCCCACTGAATCCACGCTGACCGGCAATCCCTGAACACTAGCAATATACTACACACTAGGGACAATTTACAATCTATACCGAAGCCAATTAACTGACAAATCTGTTTGTATTTGGAGTGTGGGAGGAAACCGGAGCACCCCTGAAAAACCCAAGTGGTCACGGGGAGAACGTACAAATTCCATACATACAGCACCCGTAGTGAGGATTGAACCTGGGTCTCTGGCGCTGTAGGGTAGCAACTCTACCGCTGCGCCACCATGCCGTTGATAGCCTTTCATAAGAACTGGCAGGCCCTGAAGCAAATAGCAAAGTCTGTTAATGTTAAATGTTGCATGTAATGTTTGTAACCTGTCCATTCATACTAATTGTGCTTTGTGGGAACAGTGTAAAAGGTCTGAGTAAGGGTGGGAAGCAGAATTAAAGTAACAGGCAACTGGAAGATTTGTGCACTGAATGGTGCTCTGTAAAGTGGTCAACAAATCTTGTTGGCTTGCTCCAGTGTTATGGAGAAAACGTTGTGAGAACTGAATACAGTGCACTAGATTGGAAGAAGTGCAAATCAATCATGCCTTCAGCTAGAAGGTAGGTTTTAAGAAGAATAGAGAAATTTAGAGAGGAAATTCCAAAGCCCAGGTGCTAAGCAGCAGAAGAGACAGCTGCCAGCGGAGGAATCATTATGTTTTGGAATGATCAACTGGCCAAAAAATAAGCAGGGATCTCAGGACTGTAGGGTTAGAGGAGATTACACAGATTGGGGTAAAGTGGTGGCAGCTATGGAGGAATTTAGAAGAAAGGAATAGAATTTTATCAGGTATCTTTGCAATCGTTAGAAAGACTTGGTTGTAGAGCTTATTATCTCCAAGTGTCCTTTCTAATGCTTTACCATCAGTGAGGCCCCTGTTGTAATGAAGAGATCCCAACTACCTCTCTTCATCCCAGCAAGATTCCAAAATTATCAATGTGTTGATGAATAATCTGGATTATTAATGCAATGTGAAGGTTACATATTGCCCATAGGACACTGCGGAGAACTCCACTACTTTGCTTCCTAACTGGATCCATTGCATACACTTAACTAAGTAGAAGTGGCCTTGGTAACTTAGTTATCTTGAGAAAGGTAGCACCTCCAGCAGTGCAGCATTCCCTCACGACTGCACCCGAGAGTTATCATATCATATACATACAGCCGGAAACAGGCCTTTTCGGCCCTCCAAGTCCGTGCCGCCCAGTGATCCCCGTACATTAACACTATCCTACACCCACTAGGGACAATTTTTACATTTACCCAGCCAATTAACCTACATACCTGTACGTCTTTGGAGTGTGGGAGGAAACCGAAGATCTCGGAGTAAACCCACGCAGGTCACGGGGAGAACGTACAAACTCCTTACAGTGCAGCACCTGTAGTCAGGATCGAACCTGAGTCTCCGGCGCTGCATTCGCTGTAAAGCAGCAACTCTACCGCTGCGCTACCGTGCAGTTATAGGAGCAGAATTAGGCCATTTGCCCCTTATCCACTCTGCAATTCAATCATGGCTGATCTATCTTTCCCTCTCAACCCCATTCTCCTGCCTTCTCCCCATAACCCCTGACACCCGTACTAATCAAGAGTCTGTCAATCTCCGCCTTAAACATAATCCATTGACTTGGACTCCACAGCCTTCTGTGGCAATGAATTCCACAGGATCACCACACTCTGACTAAAGAAATTCCTCCTCATCTCCTTCCTAAAGATTCGTCCTTTTATTCTAAGGCTATGGCCTCTGGTCCTAGACGGTCCCACTGGTGGAAACATCCTCTCCACATCCACTCTATCCAGGCCTTTCACAGTTTGAGGTTCTGGAGTGGAACTTGAACCCATCACCTTATACCTCACAGGAGGGGATATTG
The DNA here is from genome assembly GCF_053455715.1 of Rhinoraja longicauda. NCBI lineage: Eukaryota > Metazoa > Chordata > Chondrichthyes > Rajiformes > Arhynchobatidae > Rhinoraja > Rhinoraja longicauda. The sequence continues at coordinate 20,525,594 of NC_135959.1, forward strand.
CCCAGATTATGCTGGTCTTCGGAGCAGTCGGGGACCACAGTGTAATCTTCAGTTGCAATATCTGTGTTGAGTGCAGCTGAACCTGTGTAAGCTGATCCTGATGGTGGAGTTCCTTTATTGTTTAAAACCTAATGGAAATCCAACATGTGAATATACCATCCACTTCAGCCATTAGCAGATGGTTTTGTGACAATATGATTAAAAAGCAGAGCACATTTATACCATTCTGTGAATTGTTGACTTCCACACCCCATTGCTTTTATTAAATAAAAGTAATCCGTTTGCAACTCTGCAAATCACGGAATGGCATATATGTAATCATGTTGCTGCAAAACATTTTCTGTCGTTGGGTTGTTTGGGAGATTAATGAGTTGGCCGTACAGAGTTTGTACATTCGCTCTGTGACCACGTGGGTTTCTTCCAGGTGCTTCGTTTTCTTCCCACATCCCAAATACGTACTGGTTTGTAGGTTAATTGGACAGTAAAATTGTAAACTGTCCCTGGTGTGTGGGATAGTGCTAGTATACGGGGGTGGTTGCTGTTCGGCGCGGCCTCAGTGGGCCGAAGGGCCTGTTTCCGCACTGAATCCTTAAATTAAAGTAAAATCCTTTGTGCTGATGGAAGACTTCAAACGTCCAGAGAAGTGCCGTAACACTAAAGATGAAAATATTGTCCCCAAAAGTTGTGCTCTTGATCTCACTGAGATGCGCAAGGTGCAAAGGCTTCCTTGTATTGAAAACATCATTTTATACAGCAATGATGATGTGATTATTTTTTGGAATGATCTTCTATCCACCAAACAATATTGTATTATAGGTTTTCAAATGTAATGCCAAAAAAACACAAGCTACCACTAGAGGTCATGAGTACATTTCATCTGATTTCCTCTTGCCCTGACCAGTGTAAACGATTATTTATTTTTCTCTGTGACTTTTGTCCAATTTAGAGTCATACAGCAAGGAAACAGGCACTTCAACCCAACTCGCCCATGCCCATTGGACCGCCCCATTTAAGCTAGTCCCATTTAACTGTGTTTGGCTGCATCCCTCTAAACCATTCCTATCCACATACCTACTCAAATGTCTTTTAAATGTTGTTATTGCATCTGCCTCAACTACTGCCTCTGGCAGCTCGATCCATATGCCCACCACCCTCAGAGTGAAGATGTTGCGCTTCAAGATCCTATTGAATCTTTCCCCTCTCAAAGTAAACCTATGTTGTCTGGTTCTTGATTCCCCTACCCTTGCTAAAAGACTCTGTGTCTATTTCCCTCATAATTTATGCTCCTCTATGAATCGCCCCTCAGTGCTCCAAGGAATAAAGTCCTAGTCTGGAATAAAATCCTTAGTAGTGGAAAAAAGATAGCCTTTGGTCACCTTGATCAATTCAAAGAAAATTCATATTATCTACTTTTGCCTTCAAAGGATGTGGATATGAGATTAATTGAAATTTCTCAGTGGGTATGGCAGGATCTGTGGAGGGAAATGGACAGATGATGTTAGAAGTAAAAGAGTAGAGATGGGTTTGAATGGAAGCTGAATGAACGTACATTTGGAGATAAAGATGTAGACATCTCGGTCAGTGGGAACGAATTAGAGCAAGCACTGTTTCCATGCTATATGACTAGTTTTTGGGGGAAGTTTCAGGAGCACCTTTATGTGTGAAATAGAAATGGAAAGGCTTTAGCCATGAGTCTCACCTCTGAGAATGTCTGGGAGAGCAGATGGCAGCTTGTGGAGGATACTTACATTTCCAGGTCCCAACACTGCTGTGCACCTGGTTCTCCCCACTCCCATCAGGCAAGAAGTGCAGAAGTTTGAAAACACATACCTCCAGATTCTGGGACATTTTCTTCCCAGCTCTAATCAGGCTAGAGTGTGGTCTTGAACTCCCATCTACCTCGTTGGACATAGACGCAAAATGCTGGAGTAACTCAGCAGGTCAGGCAGCATCTCTGGAGAAAAGGAATAGGTGACGTTTCGGGTCGGAACCCTTCTTCAGTTTGGAGACTTCATGGAGACTTTTGAGCTATCTTTAATCTGATTTGTCTGAAGAAGGGTCTTGACCCAAACGTCATCCATTCCTTCTCTCCAGAGATGCTGCCTGTCCAGCTGAGTTACTCCTGCTTTTTTGTGAGTATCTTCGGTTTAAACCAGCATCTGCAGTTCCTTCCTACACATTTAATCTGATTTTATTGGACTTCAACATGCACTAAATTTTGTACCCTTTATCCTTTATCTGTACACTGTGAACGTCTTGATTGTAATCATATATAGTCTTTTCTTTGACCGGATAGCATGCAAACAAAAGCTTTTCACTGTAGCTCAGTGCACCTGACAATAATAAACTGAACTAATCTAACCTAAATGCATGTCCTGACCCTAACTGTTGTGCCACCTCTGTTCTCGCTGAACCGGAATGCTCTTTAAAAGTCAGCCAAGTTCTGAGTTTGGCTCCTCAGACATGCTCATACATTCATAGCACTCCACAGATGAATTGTTGTTCAATATGAACCCTCATGTTAACTTTGCTCTTTTCTCCAGGTATATTTAAACAAGGCTGCTCGGCCTTTAAGGTGATTACACCCAACATTGATGAGGAGGCAGCAATGATGGAGGATGGAGGAATGCAAGATGTCCACTACAATGAGGTGAGTTGATCTGGGCATTCCCACAACCTGCCATCGTAATACTTTCTTCCTACGTCACACCTCTTCCCTCAGTGTTTCTGTTCTGCCAAGGCACTTAGATCTGATTGGTGCTGTCTATGTGTGTTGGAACATTGATTGTTCCATGGGCTGTCTATTTTGATGGCTCCATATAATTTTGTTAATGGTTGGATGTGACTTTTTTTAATGGGGTGCGTAACACTACGATAAAGTGTGACAACTGAATTGGGTTTTTTCTGAATATATCTTGCTTCAGTCTCCCTCAAAATAAATTAATCTTCCAAGTTTATAGTTCCATAAGGGAACTTTTATATTTTACTCTTGTGTTCTTCACAACCTCTGTGTCCTGAAGTGTTTGATGGCCAAAGAAGGATCTTTTTAAAGTGTTCACTGTTGGGTGGCGCAGTGGTGGAGTTGGTGCCTCACAGAGCCAGAGACCAGGGTTTGACCCTGACGATGCATGATGTCTGTACGGAGTTCGTACATTTTCCCCGTGACCTGCGCAGGTTTTCACCGGTATCTCCAGTTTCCTGCCACACTCCAAAGTTTGTAGGTTAATTGGTATAATTGTAAATGGTCCCCAGTGTGTGTAGGATAGTGTTAGTGTGTGGGGGATCCTTGCGGACTGTGTGGGTCAAAGGGCCTGTTTCCACGCCATATCTCTAAACTAAAACTAAACACAGTTGTAATGTAGAGAACTCAGCACTCCTGCTCACACGCACCGAGCTCCCACCAACAGTAGTTTGATGATGGCAGAAGATCTGAAAAAAAGCAGACACTGGATAAAACAGAAAATGCTCAGCAGGTCAGGCAGCATATACAGAAGGAGAAACAGCTAAAGATTTGGGTCCAGGATCACCTTCATCAGGCTGGGAAAGGGAGATATGCAAGCTAGTCTTCAGTAGAAGAGAAGATGGGGAGCGATGTAGAGAATAAAGGGAATGCCTGTGATTGGATGAGTCCAAATGGCCTAACGGGGGCAGTTACCAGCACCTTGCTTTCTTTGTCTGTGTAACGTGTTGTTAACGGTGAGGCTGTGGGACATGCCAGCAGGCCAGACCGTACAAATAGAATAAACCGAGCCGACATCATGAAGGGGACAAATGGCCAGTTGTGAGACAGACAGACAGGAAGAGTGAGCTATTAGGATTTGGAGAGTTCATAATTGAAGGCTGCAGCGTGCCCAGACAAAGATGAGGTGTTGTGTTTCCAGGTTGCGTCGGGAATCGTGGGTATGGTCGTAATAGTAATTTTTGGGTGGTTCAGCGGTAGAGTTGCTGCCTCACAGCTCTTCCAGCGCCGGAGTCGCCGGGTTCGATCCCGACTGCAGGTGCTGTATGTACGGAGTTTGTACGTTCTCCCCGTGTGCTGCGTGGGTTTTCTCCTAGATCGGTTTCCTCCCACACTCCAAAGACGTACAGGTTTGTAGGTTAATTGGCTTGGTTTAAGTGTAAATTATCCCCGATGTGTGTAGCATAGTGTTAATGTGCAGGGATCGCTGGTCGGTGTGGACTCAGTGGGCCATAGGGCCTGTTCCCGTGCTCTATCTCTAAGCTAAAGGCCACAGACCAGAGATTGGAGTGAGAGTGAATTAGTGTCAACATGATAATGAGCCTACGCAGGTAATATTGAGTCATAGAGCCATATAGCGTGGAAACAGGCCCTTCGGCCCAACTTGCCCACACCGACCAGCATGTCCCATCTACACCACTCCCACCTGCTTGCGTTTGGCCCATATCCCTCTAAACCTGTCCTATCAATGTACCTGTAATGTACCTGTCTAATTATTTCTTAAACGTTGCGATAGTTCCTGCCTCAACTACCTCATCTGGCAACGCGTTCCATCCACCCACCACCCACCACCCTTTGAATTAAGGAGAAATTCGCTTTTTGATCTACAACTCTGGGATCTTTTGAGTTTCACATCTGAAAGTTGGTATTTCCAACAGTGCAGCACTGCCTCAGTGCTGGCTTGGAAATATTCTGGGGACTGAAGTGGCAGTGCTGGGAGGTGCAATTTTTTTCTGCAGCCTGCCTTGTTAACAGTAAATACAGAATCTACATTGTAAGCAAACTTTGGGCAGATAAGAATACACTGATGTTGCAAATTCAATTATCAACTGTTTCTAAAACAGTTGCCTTTGATGGACTATTAACCTTTTATCGCCAAGTCATTGTAGCAAATATTAATCATCGACAAGATCATAGTCGACATAATTAAACCAATGCTTGTTATAGTTGCTTGCAGTGTTGATTTGAATGACTGATAATTGCCACTCTCAGTGTGATTTGGCCATTGCGGTCTCCTGAGTCAGCTCTGGAAGTTTCATTTAATTGTTCTGAAAATCCGTCAACAGAGTAGGAATGAGCAGATTAACATATGATGGACGTTTGACGGCACTGGGCCTGTACTCGCTGGAGTTTATAAGAATGAGAGGGGGGCCATCGTTGAAACATACAGCATAGTGAAAGGCTTGGATAGAGTGGATGTGGAGAGGATGTTTCCACTAGTGGGAAAATCTAGGACTAGAGGTCTTAGCCTCAGAATTAAAGGAAGTTCTTTTAGGAAGGAGATGGGGAGGAACTTCTTTAGTCAGAGGGTGGTGAATCTGTGGAATTCTTTGCCACGGAAGGCTGTGGAGGCAAAGTCAGTGAATATATTTAAGGCAGAGATAGATAGATTCTTGTTTAGTACAGGTATCAGAAGTTATGGGGAGTAGGCAGGAGAATGGGGTTAGGAGGGAGAAATAGATCAGCCATAATTGAATGGTGGAATAGACTTGATGGGCCGACTGGCCTAATTCTCCTCCTATCACTTATGATCTTATGACCAGGAATGGGAATTAAGCATTTCCCTTTGGGCAGTTGGTGGGATCTGAGTTAGGCCTGGTGGACTCCCCAGTAGAATAAGTGCAAGTAATCCCCAGGTCACACAGGGTTCCTTTTCTGAGAACTGTTCATAACACGAAATGCAGAAATGTGGTCGCCCGCCAATATAATTAAATAAAAACATAGGCCGACCAGGAGCAATGAGTAGTGAAGAAAGGATGTTTAACTCCACCATTCAGATACTGTCACGAACCAAGTTCCCACTCAGCAGAAGATGCCTGCAGACCCACATTAACTGGCAAATCAAAGACTTGCTCATATGTCATGCACAGGTGTTGTACATAAGTCAGGTGTTCGTAAGCTAAGTATAAGTTCGTAACCTGTATATCTTCATTCCCACTCCAAGTCAACCACTGTTAAAAACCTTCATCCGTGCCTTTGCCACTGATCCACTACTGGCCTGACCTCTGTTCTACCCTCTGTAAACCAGAGGCCGTCCAGAACTTGTGCCTTAAATTCCAGCCGCACTCAAAATGCGCCAGTGTTTCACAGAAATTTTATTTGGCTTATTGGCTACTAATTGAATTGAATCTTGAAAAATTGGGAAAATATAGTGAGTCACGGAGAGGAAAATTGTAAAATGTTAAGTCCGTCCTTCCGATTCCAGATGCATAAACTGTGGGATACGTGGATAGGAAAGGTTGAGAAAGACATGGGGCAAATGCAGGTAGGTGGAACTAGTGTAGTTGGGTATCTTGGGCCTCGTGGGCAAGTTGGATCAAAGGACCTGTTTCCATGCTATATGACTCTTTGATTGTGTTGATTGAATGCGGCCACCTTCCTTGGCACCACATGGCTTTGCGTTGCGATTCAATGCTCGTTCCTTCCCGGTAGTTCACTTCCTGCAAGTTAGAATTTCACTGTTTTGCTATATAGCAGTACTATAAACATTGCAATCTTTGCTGCACTGTTCATAAATTTATTGCTGTGACCACTTTTATTGCCAATCATCCTTATTTTTATTGCGCCCTGTCTTTATAACAGAAGCGATTGATTATGTGGTAAAAATATTTATAGCACAGGTTTTCATTTTTATGTTCAGATTATATTGCAGTTAAATTTTTATCACACCAGAGGCTTATTTTGCCAATTTTCTTTGCTTTGCAAGTTATTGCTCTCTCATAATTTCACATATTACCATCAGCCAATTTATTTGCACAGAAATTTTGACTATTACAGTCTTAGGGTTCAGAAGCAGGCCATTAAGCCCAATGTACCAGTGCTAGTACCTGCTGTTTCAACAACCTGTCCTTAAGCTGAGATGTAAAACTGAGGTACAGTCAGTTCCCATCGCAATGTCTGGTAGAAGAGAGACAGATTCTCCCCATTCTCCTTGGCAGTGGTTGTCTCCCACACAGTGCTGTTGGAATGAAAGCAGAAGGCCATGACTTTATTTATGTGTGGGATCTTGCTGGGCAGAAATCGATTGTTGTATTTCCCTCATTAATCAATGATCACACTTCACAAGGGAAGTCTTGTCTCAGTTTCACACCAATCTGCATCATTGAAACATTTACTTTCCAAGTGTTTCTCCCCTTTCCTCTCTGCAAATTCCTGTAGAATCTGCTTCCAATACCATTTCAGGCAGCCCATTCCAGGTCCCAGCAGCTGCTCTAATACGTGACTTCTTTAAAACTTGCCCCAAGTAGAGGGTACAGAGGAGATTCGCCTGAATGGAGCCATAGAGTCAGACCGCATGGAAACAGGCCCTTCGGCCCAACTTGCCCACACCGACCAACAAGTCCCATCTACACTAGTCCCAGCTGCCTGTGTTTGGCCCATATCCCTCCAAACCTGCCAGTGTTTCAGTTATGAGGAGAGACTGGATAGCTTAGGTTTTGTTCTCCCTTGGAACGGAGGAGGCTGAGAGATAATATGATGAGGGGGCATAGTAGGAGAAATAGTAGAACATCTTTTCCCATATTAGAAGAGTCTAGAACAAGAGTGCATGGGTTTAGGATAAGAGGTAGGGGTTTAGAGGATTTATGAAGCATTTTTTTTTCCTGAGGATAATTGGAATCTGAAGTGCATGAGGTGGTAGAGTCAGAGATTCTAACAACATTTTTGAACTATCTACCTGCATGGAACAGGAGACTATGCACCAAGTGCTGATTATTAGGATGAGCATAGATGGGTACATGGTTGTCAGCAAGGGCATGATGGGCTGAAGGAACGGTCTCAATCCTGTATTACTCGAATTCATCAGTTTCATGTGCCTGTTCATCTCTTAGTAATTATTTTTCAGTTAATTGGCCAAATGTTGGTGAAAGCTGGAGACACAAAAGAACTAGTTTAAATTTCAATGTAAAGGGCTGTGATTAACATTTAAGACTAGGTTAAGCATAATTTAGTTTAGAGATAAAGCGCGGAAACAGGCCCTTCGGCCCACCGTGTCCGCACCAACCAGCAATCCCTGCACATTAACACTATCCAATACACACAAGGGACAATTTAAAAAATGCTTTATACCAAGCCAATTGACCTACAAATCCTGTACGTCTTTGGAATATGGGGGGAAACCGAAGATCACGGAGAAAAGCACACAATCACGGGGAGAACGTACAAACACTGTGCAGACAGCACCCGTAGTCAGGATCGAAGCTGGGTCCCTGGCGCTGTGAGGCAGCAACTCTACCGTTGCGCCATCGTGCCGCCGCTAATAACTCAATTTAGTTGAAACAGCAGAAAGAAAAAAGGCTCAAGTTGCAATGATCCTAGGTTGTGCTTGAATCGCTTCAATCTTTTGGGTGATTCAGGTCAGGGTAGCTAAAGAATGCAACCGGAAAAGAAATGGGGGCTTGAGGCCATTGATGCTTCAACCCCTCACAGAGCCAGTGGACAACCTGTTCTTTGCCTAGAACTGTTCCATCTTCTCCTTTGATTAGTCCTTGTCACTGAATGAGGGGGATTGATAATAGATTTTGTGGTGAGAGGGAAAGTGTTTTGATGACAACTTTTGGACATTAAGGGAGAAGAAAAAAAAAGAGTTTGAGGTTAACGCAGGAAAGTGGTGTTGAGATAGAAGAAGAGCATGATCTTATTGAATGGTGGAGGAAAATAACTGCAGATGCTGGTACAAATCGAAGGTATCACAAAATGCTGGAGTAACTCAGCAGGTTACTCCATGTGGTCAGGTTTCTATAATATTTAAAATCTGTCTTCAAATAAAGAAGTAACTATAATCTTTGTAACATAATGTGTATTTGACATCTAACCGTTCCCTTAGTTAAAGTCAAGAGGAGGTCATTCGGTCCCTTCTTCAGACTGAAGAAGGGTCTCGACCCGAAACGTCACCCATTCCTTCTCTCCAAGATGCTGCCTGACCTGCTGAGTTACTCCAGCATTTTGTGATACCTTATTGAATGGTGGAGTAGGCACAAGGGACCAAATTACCTCCTCTTGACTTTAACTAAGGGAACGGTTAGATGTCAAATACACATTATGTTACAAAGATTATAGGTATTTCTTTATTTGAAGACAGATTTTAAATATTATAGAAACCTGGCCACATTTAAAAGATCTGCCAGGATGTAATGAATGGCAGGGCAAGCATGAGGGGCTGTGGCTCCTCCTGTTCCTATTTCTTGAGTTTGGTCAGGAAAACATTGACTAAAAGGACAATGGATTCAATGCAAAAAGATCAGGGAGTGGAACTGATTGGAGAGCACCTGCACATTGCTTTGAATAACCTCGTTCTCTGTTGGCAGTTTTCTGTAGCGGGTAGAAGATTACATTGAAAACTGATCCTTTGCCTGGTGTTTTCACAGGATGTGTTGATGGAGCTGTTGGAACAGTGTGCAGATGGACTCTGGAAAGCAGAACGTTACGAACTTATTACCAATGTTTACAAACTGATTATTCCGGTTTATGAGGAAAGACAGGAGTTTGAGGTGAGTGAACGTGGTCCTCCACACAGGTGGCAGGGTTGGGGATAAATCTATCTTATACCTTCAGCATCGCAGACTGGAAGTTGCTGAACAACAGTTCACATGTTACGGTCAACGTATCTTCTGTTGTCTGAACAAGCACAAACAAAGATGGAATTATATTAGAAGAAAAGACGCAAAGTGTTGTGACTCAGCGGGCCAGGCAGCATCTCTGGAGAATGTGGATAGGTGATGTTTCGGGTCGGCTCCCTTCTTCAGACTGTTACAAAATCACCATTCAAATTCTCCCAATATATCTATATACTAAAACTCGTTTGTTTGTTTGTTCCTGAACTACAGCCAAAACGGTACACGATAGCACGACAACTTTAGGCCCACCTTACTCACCGTCGTCCCTTTGGTGGTAATGGAAGAAGTTTCATTGAAATTGGTGTTATATTTTTAAAGTTATTCACATTTTAAAGTTTAAATCTATCTCCTAGGGAGGGAGGGGGTGAGAGGGGGGAGGAGGGAGGATAAGGGGGAGAGGAAGGAGGAGGGGGGGGGAGGGGGGAAGGAGAGGGTGCTGCACCAATGCAGGAGAGGTTTGGGACCAATGGGTCCACTTGGTCTAGTAGAAAATATAAATGATATAGCAGATATAGAAAAGTGGAAGGGAAGCAATGAGGTAGATTGTGGGGTGGTGGCATGAATACATCCCTTTGTTCAGTAAGAAGGGTCTCGACCCGAAACATCACCCATTCCTTCTCTCCAGAGATGCTGCCTGATCCACTGAGTTACTCCAGCATTTTGTGTCTACTTTCGATTTAAACCAGCATCTGTAGTTTTTTTTCCCTACTTTCCTTTGTCCAGTAGTCTGATAAGAGGGATACAAGCTGCCACTGAATCGGTGTATGTGACTTCAAGCTTTTATATTGTCTGTCCAACGGGAGAGGGCAGAAAGGAGAATGACCTGGGCAGGAGTGGTCCTGGATTACGTTGAAAACAACGTAGGACACAAAGTGCTGGAGTAACTCAGCAAGTCGGGCAGCATCTCTGGAGAATATGGATAGGTGACGTTTCAGGTCGAGACCTTTCTTCAGTCTGAACATGTCCAAAGACATGTTTTATGTTTAATCTATCAAAGGTTTGCTGAATTAATTTTGTAGGCGAGAGACGTTTAATGTGTTTCTCCATTATACACCCCAACAGAAACTTGCCCACCTCTACGAAACGCTCCATCAGGCCTACAAGAAAATCACGGAGGTTACACACACGGGAAAGCGACTTCTTGGCACCTACTTTCGAGTTGGCTTTTTTGGGCAGGTGAGTATTTTTTATTCTCTACAGGAGATTAATATTCAGTGAAAATTAAAAGGCTGAGAGAGCTGAAGGAAAACCAACTCTTGACTGACTTTTGAATGCTGATTTTTTTTAAAAATTACATATAAATAGCTTAGTGTAGTTTAGAGATTTTGTGCGGAAACAGGCCCTTCAGCCCACCACGTGCCCGCCGACCAGCGATCCCCGTACACTAGCACTATCCTACACCCTAGGGACAATTTACAATTTTTACCGAAGCCAATTAACCCGCAAACGTGTACATCTTTGGAGTGTGGGAAGAAACCAGAGCACCCGGGGGAATCCCACGCGGGAGAACGTGCAAACTGTACGGACAAATAAGTAACCAAGATGAAAGATGTTGCTCATGTCTTCTCTGTAGCACCCGAGAACCTGTGTTGAGTCTTTTCACTAATCTTTTCCTTTTCACCCTTTTCTCTTATTGAAGGCAGCGGTAAGTTTTGCAGCAACTCTTTCCATGTCAGCTGTGAGCTCTTCATGTGTCGTGGTGTGACCTTGCTAGCTTGTTTCTGAAGTTGTCTGCTTTGCAGTCATAACCTTAACCATAACTGTCGGGGGAAGAGGTGTGACGTGTTTAGATTGCCATTCACTGCCTTGCTTTGTCCATTGTGATGCATGTAGAAGTGTGGAACACTCGGCTCTGCATTCCACTTTCCATTGACATACATCACCATTAGAAAAAATAATCTTTAAAAGTTATCATTGTAGTTTGATGGTTGTTAAGTTTGGTGTGTTTTTTAGTTTTAGGTGATTACCTCTAGCGCGAATGCTTGGAACAAATGTAATTATCGCTTTTGTTCTTTGTCTTTTATAACCTTTATAGCAGTACCAGTTTACAGACAGTGAGAGAGATGTGGAGGTAATTCCATGATGGTGTCGCAAGTGATGCAGTACGCCTTGCTGCATTAAAAGGCGGTCTGATTTGCTGTGGATAGTATTTTTATGTCAGCTTATCATCTGTTCTTCGAAGACTTCTTGCACATCACCCCTACCCGTTCTGTTCCAAAACTGGAATGATGCCTGTGCTTCATTCAGCCAGTTGTAATTTGGAGTTATTTGTCTGCATTGAGATCGGTTTACTTCCGTGCTCCACGTACCTTTATGCAAATCTGAGCCGACCTTGAGGGTTTTGGGCAATTCTGCACATCAGGTTCTGAATCTAGATAATGAATCCCTGGCATTCACTCTCTGAGCCACACAACATGGACTGCTTTTGAGGTCCAATATTGGTGAGGTACTATGAACACCGTGACAGCATCATATCCATGCAGCTTATCACAAAGCTTGCTTCTTGTTTGGAGAAACCATACTGTCTGTCCAAATGCCAATGCTACTACAGATGTGTTATTAAATTCTCCTAAATTGCTTAACAAAAATGAGAAGATTAACTTCAGATCTGCATTTGAATTTATAAACAAAAGTAACTTTTCATAATCCGTGTCTTTTTTTAAAACAAAAAATCTTTAACACCTTTTGCAAAATGTCTTTGATTAATTTGGTTGCAAAGTCTTGTCCGTGATTTGTGAAATAATCCCATTCATTGTTCCGCTCCTGTCCAAGCTTTGCAATTCGAATGTGGTGACCTTGCACTAACCTGAAAAGCAGTTCCGGATGTTTCTGTGTAAAATGGCCAGCAAACTCGCATCTGTTTGTTTCACGGAAATACAAAAGCAGCCAGATTCTCCTCCCCAAGCTAGCCTCCTAAAACATGTAGTAAAACAATGCCAAGTCCAATAAAATGACCTGGCATTGACTAGTTTGAATCCTTTAAGCTGGAAATTAGTATCAGTGAGATCCATGAAAAAAAAGTGATGTGAAATCAGTTGGCATTAATATGGAGACATAAGAAACTGCAGATGCTGGAATCTTGAGCAAAACAGTGCTGGAGGAGCTCGCTGAATCAGGCAGCATCTGTAGTGGGAGTGCACAGATGACTTTTTTGGTTGGGACCCTTCTTGAAGAATCCTTCAACCTTCTTGAAGGGTTCTGACCCGAAATGTCATCCGTCCATTCCTTCCACAGATGCTGCCTGACCCGCTGTGGTTCTCCAGCACTTTGTGTTTTGCAGTTGGCATTAACAGTGGTCTTGAGGAGACTTTGGAGAATCTTTTGTTTGCTGTCTTCAAGTTTTTGATTGGTTTAACTTTGGTTCAATGTTTTGTGTGTCCACATGTTTGTGTACTTTTCACTCAATTTCCCTGACGTCATTGTTGACAGGGCTTCTTTGAAGATGAGGATGGAAAGGAGTATATTTATAAAGAGCCAAAGCTGACTCAACTGTCTGAGATTTCCCAGCGCCTCCTGAAGCTTTATTCAGACAAGTTTGGCTCGGAGAATGTAAGGATAATCTACGATGATGGAAAGGTAAGAGGTTTAATTTAGAGATAGTTTAGAGATACAGAGCGGAAACAGGCCCTGCAGCCCACCGAGTATGCCCCAACCAGTGACCCCTCATACTAACACTATCCTACACATACGAGGGACAATTTTACCAAAGCCGATTAAACCTATAATCCTGCACGTCTTTGCCATGTAGAAGGAAACCCGAGATTCAGGACAAAACCCACGCAGGTCATGGGGAGAATGTACAAACTCCATACACACAGCACTTGTAGTCGGGATTGAACCTGGGACTCTGGCGCTGTAAGGCAGCAACTCTACCGCTGCACCCTATTACAAAACCTCCACCACCTTGGGCAATCCTACTCTTATCATTCACTCGCCTTTGATTTCTGGAGGAATTGTTTTGCTTAAAGTAATTGTGTAATAATGGGAATTTCCAAAACTTCAAGATGTGCAAAATTCAAACTCTCCACCCAATATGGGCTATGGTTTCACAATATAATCCTCAATGGGTAAATTCCTGACTGAATGGATTTACTGCTCAATCGCGTGCGCTCCAGTAAGAGTAATCTATAACCATTAATTTTATTTTTCTGTACATTTTATGCTGGCCATTTAGGCATGAAGATTGCAGCAGTTTGTGAAAACAGATCACCAGCACCTTCTGATTAGGGAGGGGAGCAGGTCTCCACAGTGTCCTCATGAATAAAGGGGAGAAAAACTGTCCTGAATGCTTTTCAACAAATGATGGACATTTACAGTTCAGCCAATTTTTTTGTGAAAAAAACAAGACAATCTCACACTCCTCATATGACAGAGTGATGCAGGAGTGAAGCAATGCATTGGCCCATTTTGACTCGCCCCACCTCTGGTTCCAGCACAGCCTTCCAACTCACCCAGGCCCTGGATGCTGTCCTCCTTTCGCACTCACCTGCCCCCTCGGTTTCAACCCTCTTTCTGCTGACAGCCCTGTTAACTTATCTGGTTCATTGGAAAATTCATTACGACATCTAAATTGATGCAACATCTTTTTTTAAAATGAATTGGGCAATTACGGGAAATAACATCTAATAATCCAGAAAATCTGCTGGTCTCATACTACCAAAGTCCTTGGTGTGTTGGGTTGCTTGACTTTGTACTGTACAAACCTTTTTTGGAAGGTGTTCCCTGTGACCTCAATCCTCCTCCCACCAGTCCAATGGTTGTTGCCAAACCTGCACCAAATCCCATCAGCATTGTTTCTGCTTGGTTCACCAGCCTGTCCAAACACTCTTTGCGATCTCCGTCCATGGTTTTCGCTTTCCTTCCAAACTTTGTATCATTCGCAAACGATGAACTGGCACCCATTTATACCAGGGTTCGGGTCGTTGATCAAAAGAAGCCATGGTACCCAACACACTGAACCCAGGGGAACTCCAGTGTCCACCTCACTCCATTCTCTGAACACTCGTCTTATCATATGGATGGCTAGGTCATATGAGACTGACTCCCCTTCCACCCCCCCCCCCCCAAATCTTTGCACATCCCCAATCCTTTCCACTCGTCACTTTAATTTCATGTTTCATGTATATTGTGTTTTTATGACTGTTGGCAAATCAATTTCCCTCCTGGGATAAATAAAGTTCTATCGCATCGTATCATAGTTGACTCCATGGGTTCCATAGGTAGTTGAGGCCAGTTCATTGGCTATATTTAAGAGGGAGTTAGATGTGGCCCTTGTGGCTAAAGGGATCAGGGGGTATGGAGAGAAGGCAGGTACAGGTTACTGAGCTGGATGATCAGCCATGATCATATTGAATGGCGGTGCAGGCTCGAAGGGCCGAATGGCCTACTCCTGCACCTATTTTCTATGTTTCTATGTTTCTATACCGAGGCTCAACATGAAAACTAGAGGGAATTTGCATTGATAGACTTGCGTTTAAGATTACAGTTTGCCGAATATGCTAAAAACAAAATCCTGAAAATACTCAGTGTTTCAGGCAGCATTTAAGGGAACAAAAGCAGAGTTAACATTTCAGGTCAAAGATGGCCTGCCCTGCTGAGAATTTTCTGTTTTTACTTTAGATTTATAGCATTTGCAGTTTTTTGTTTTCAGTTGCTGCTTATACCTTTGCATATCTTTGTTCAGTTGCTGCTTATGCCTTCTGTGAATCTTGTAGTCAGAACTTGAGCGGGGTTTGCTCCTCTGCCAAACGGTTAACTCTTATCCTTGGCAAAGGTGTCTGGCTCTACTTGGCCCGGTGTTCTCTGATTAAGTTATTTTCTTTCCGCCAAGGTCAATCCAAAAGACCTGGATTCAAAGTTCGCCTACATTCAAGTCACGTATGTGACGCCGTTTCTCGATGAGAAGGAAATGCAGGACCGGAAAACCGATTTTGAGAGAAGCCACAACATTCAGCGGTTTGTTTTTGAGATGCCTTTCACGGTCTCAGGAAAGAAGCAAGGGGGAGTGGATCAGCAGTGTAAGCGAAGAACCATCCTTACCAGTGAGTACCATGTCTCTTCACTTGATTCTACTGCGAAAGCTCACCTCACCCAGTTACTCAATCCTTGTACTCCACGATCTAAGGTGCTTCTATTTTACGGCCCTCCCCTCTGAACCCCCATCATCCCCCCCATAGTACCTTGTCTAAACCTCCGTCCACTCCTCTGCCCCTCTTTGAACCCAACCCTCATCCTTGTCATGTTTTCACCGTCCCCCCTGACTTCCTCCTTTCGATACTGAATAGTCTGTCCTCAATAAAGGCCTCACCTCCACCCCCACCATGATTTAGAGCTTTTCTTCTGTCGCCGTTTTCTATGGGAATGAGTTCTCACCACCCAGTAAGAATAA
Source organism: Rhinoraja longicauda (assembly GCF_053455715.1). Lineage (NCBI taxonomy): Eukaryota > Metazoa > Chordata > Chondrichthyes > Rajiformes > Arhynchobatidae > Rhinoraja > Rhinoraja longicauda. The sequence goes on from NC_135959.1 coordinate 20,541,555, forward strand.
AGGGGAGGCCATTTAAAACTGAGGTGAGAAGAAACTTTTTCACCCAGAGAGTTGTGAATTTGTGGAATTCTCTGCCACAGAGGGCAGTGGAGGCCAATTCACTGGATCATGATCCAGTTCAGGAATGTTTTCTGGAGCTGTCTTTAACAGCATGAAAGCAGGCCCTTCAGCCCGTCTTGTCCATGCCAACCAGGATGCCCATCTCTGCTAGTCCCTTTGCTCGCACTTGACCCATATCCCTCTAAACATTTCCTATCCATGTATCATGTATCTGTCCCAGAAATATTATTGTCCCTGAAATATTATTACACCTGTCTCGACCACTTCCTCTCGCAGCTCATTCCAGATACCTACCAGCCTTTGTCAAGAAAAATAATATGTGCTTAAACCTATCAGTGTGAAACGTTGCAGTAGTATGTCGACAGCACATTTCATAATCTCAGTGCTTTATGGAATCAGAGTATCTGGGAAAACAGTCACATTACTAGAACAGATTGGCATTGATACAACACCTTCTCTCAACTTGTGCGCTCCTCTTGAGTAACTGGAAGAAGCTTTGCCAAAGTCGACTAATTTTGGAAGGAAACCAATTGATGAACTTGGGTTTTCTTGTCTCCTCTGAAACTTTGCATATCATTTATGTGATTATTGCTGCAATGACTAATTTATGACTGACTGCGAGCTCTTCATTCTATATGTGACAGTTGATTTTGCTTCATTATTCTTGGTGAAGGGGGCGTGGCTGTGTTCTGCAGCTGCGGCTCACCGGCAGTCTCTCTGTCTTTTTTTTTGTTTTTTGTCTATTGTCATCGTTTAATGTACGTTTTGTTCTATTTTTAACTCTGTTTATGGGGGGGTGGGGGAAACATTTTTTTCTAATCTCCTCAACGGAGATGCGACCTTTACCGTGTCGTATCTCCGTTCGCACGACGGCCTAACATCGTGGAGTCGGCGGCCTCCAGCTGGGATCGACCTTGAAGACTCCGGTCGCACGGCCTGGACTTACCATCTCGGAGGCTTCGGCCGTGGGCCCTGCAGACCGCAACATCGGGAGCTCGCAGGTCCCTGGCTGGCGACCGGCTTTCGGGAGCTCTAGCCGTAGCAGCTTCGACCGCCCCGGAGCGCGAGGTACGATCGACCCGCTCGCAGGCCCCTCATCGCCCTGCGTGGCCTGGCCGCGGCACTTTCCATCGCCCGGTGGGGGCTCAGAACATTAATCAGCCTGCTCGGCTCAGCCCTCGGACTTTCCATCGCCCGGTGGGGGCTTCAAAAGTTGGGAGCCTCGATCGCCTCGTGGCACTACAGGAGAAGAATGAGGAGGAGATAATGACTTTTCTTTGCCTTCCATCACAGTGAGGGTGTGCCTGGAGCAATCACTGTGATGGCTGTTTGTGTTAAAATTGTATCTGTGTGTCCTGTGCTTTTTGTTGTCTACTGCCGGACCCTGACGTGAGAGGACGCTGGCGCTGTTTGTTCGCCGCTTCTCCGTCAGGATAGTTTGTCTGTTTGTTTTTATGTTATGACTGTTTTTGTAAAGCGCTTTGAGCACCTGGTAAAGCGCTATATAAAATAAATGCTTATTATTATTATTATTATTATTATTCTTTAAATTGAAACCTAATCTAATTAGCTTGTGTATGTATTTATCAATTTCAGCAGATTGCAATCTCGGGCTGATTATACCATCACCTGCACACATCATTGTTCAAACATTCACCTGACTGATGTCTCATCCCTTGATCACTAGCAGTCCCAAAACCCACACCTTGTCCTGCACTAGTTCATTCATCCATCACCTCAACCTTGGCGTCTCTTCCCCAGAGAACACAATTTAAAATCCTCCTCGTTTTACCTTCAAATTCTTCCATTGCCTCAAACAATTGCTCATCACCAACAGCTTCCCTTTCCCCACTCTTCTCCTCACCAAGCTGGTTCTTTCAAGAGGTGAAGGTCATAAGTAATAGGAGCATAATTAGACCAATCGGCCCATCAAGTCTACTCCACCATTCAATCATGGCTGATCTATCTACCTCCTAACCCCACTCTCCTGTCGAGACCCTTCTTACAAAATGTGTAAAAAGGAACTACAGATGCTGGTTTACACCAAAGATATGTAGGAAGGAACTGCAGTCTAATGCTCGTCTTGAGTGGGGGAGTGAAATCTAAATTTAGGGATATAACTTCGGAAATTGGGATTGCATGTTTTAAACAAAAATACGGAAGAATTTCCCCTTCAAGAGTGGTAAACCTCTCGAATTCTTTGATGGTAGTGATGGAGGCCAGTTCTTTAAATATATTTAAGGTGGAAATAGATAAATATTTGAAAGATCAAAGAATTGAGACCTATGGGGAAACTGGCACAGAAGAGGAGTTGAGTCCAGCATAGATCAGCCACTATAATATTGAATGGTTGGGCAGACGAGAGGGCGAGGGGCCTACTCTTACTTCTGTTAAGATGGGCAGATTGAGGTACTGCATGGTTTCAATGGTAACTGGAAAGCAACAGGATTGTGGAGCTGATCGTCAGGTGTTAGGAGTTGTATGGCTTCTTGATTGCAAAACCTGATGGACTTAACAATCCCACTGTTCCTTTACCTCGTCATAAGTGAGAGAGCTTTAAAAGTTACATTCGACAACTCAGAACACTACCCGCTACACAAAATACTGGAGTAACTCAGTGGGTCAGGCAGCATCTCTGGAGAAAAAGAACGGGTGACGTTTCAGTTCGGAACCCTTCTTCAGCCTAAAAGTAGAGGGTGGGAAATAAACGAGAGGCGAGAAAACCCCAGAACAATTCGGGGCCGACTGACCAGCTGAGTCCTGCATTTTGTGTCTACCTTCGGTATAAACCAGCATCTGCAGTTCCTTCCTACTCAGAACTCTGCCTTGTCTTTCCAAAGTACTCAGAACTTTAAGAAAAGCACTTGGGATAAAGAGTCAGCCACTTAAGACTGAGGTGAAACTTTGGGATCATATAACCCGTAAAAATGAATATATCCACGGCAGAAATAAGTATGTGTTGGGACTCTAAGAAACCAAGTTAAATGAGATCAGGTAGGAAAATGAACAGAATCAAGGGCATCAGTCATGACCTTTGTGAATGATGGAGCAGAGGCAAGGAGAATGGTCGATTAATCACATTTCCTTTTGCATTTTGCTCAAAATAACTTTTGGGACAACTTTTGGCTGCCTCTCCCAAGTCCTGCTCCATCTCCTGACCTTCTGTAGTTCTGATCATTTCAGAATGGCAGACAGTGACTAGTGGGATGCCGCAAGGCTCAGTGCTGGGACCCCTGTCATTTACAATATATATTGACCAATTAGAGGAAGGAATTAAATGTAACATCTCCAAGTTTGCAGATGATACAAAGCTGGGTGGCAGTGTGAGCTGCGAGGAGGATGCTATGAGGCTGCAAGGTGGCTTGGATAGGTTGGGTGAGTTGGCAGATGCAGTATAATGTGGATAAATGTGAGGTTATCCACTTTGATGGCAAGAAAAGAAAGGCAGATTATTATCTGAATGGTGTCAGATTAGGAAAAGGGGTAGTGCAACGAGACCTGGGTGTCCTTGTACATCAGTCACTGAAAGTAAGCATGGAGTGAGGAAATCTCATGGCGTGTTGGCCTTCATTGCAAGAGGATTTGAGTTTAGGAGCAAGGAGGTCCTCCTGCAGTTGTACAGGGCCCTGGTGAGACCGCACCTGGAGTATTGTGTGCAGTTTTGGTCTCCTAATTTGAGGAAGAATATTATTGCTATTGAGGGTGTGCAGCAAAGGTTCACTAGGTTAATCCCCGGGATGGTGGGACTGACATATGACGAAAGAATGGGTCGATTGGGCTTGTATTTACTGGAATTTAGAAGGATGAGAGCGGATCTTATAGAAAAATATAAAATTCTTAAAGGATTGGACAGGCTAGATGCAGGAAAAATGTTCCTGATGTTGGGGGAGTCCAGAACCAGGGGTCACAGTTTAAGAATAAAGGGTAGGCCATTTAGGAGTTGTGAATCTGTGAAATTCTCTGCCACGGAAAGCAGTGGAGGCCAATTCACTGGATGTTTTCAAGAGAGAGTTAGATTTAGCTCTTGGGGCTAAAGGAATCAAGGGAAAAAGCAGGAACGGGGTACTGAATTTAGATGATCAGCCATGATCATATTGAATGGCGGTGCTGGCTCGAAGGACCGAATGGCTTACTCATGCTGTTTCTATGATCTCTTGATTATCCCCAAATTTAATCACCCCTCCGCTGCTGGGCGTGCCTTCAGGTGTGCAGTGTTTCCACTGTTACAGCGCTTCCCTTTAGGAGGTAACGGGAGATGTGTGCGCGGATCTTGTTTCCCTCTAGTTTCCCTCTCCCCTGATTCTCAGTCTGAGGAAGGGTCTCGACCCGAAACGTCACATATTCGTTTTCTCGAGGTGCTGCCTGACCCGCTGCGTTACTCCAGCATTTTGTGTCTATCTTCTTGCGTCTACTACTGAACCGGATTTCAGGACTGAAACTGTTGACAAGCTTTGACACTCTTGACCCTAAATCTGATGACCGTGCTTGAATTGTTTCTAGTTCATCGTAGTTAATCTGTTGCTAACACTGGTTCAACTGCGTGGAAACCACTGTAAGGATAAACTTGTGTGGGGTTAACAATTCACAGAGTGTCTTGTTCAAGGTTAGACAACACTGTTCTAGTATCATAAAATGCAAAGATCTATGTCTCAACGTATTGTACCTACATCTGACCAACAAGTTGCCCACAGTTCATCTAAAGTTCATCCGGCGATGCTTGTATTTGTCAGCATTTCCTCTATCCTCCTTGTATTCAGAGGGAGGAGTTCTCCGAGCTCCTTTGGACCACGGTTGTGACTTTGTGCTAATATTGGTGTTACTCAAAGACCGGATGGCTTTCCTTCCTCTCATGCCAAGTCCTCTCAGCGTCCTAACCGGAGCCATTGATTTTTTGAAGAAGGGTCTCGACCCGAAACGTCACTCACTCCTTCTCTCCAGAGATGCTGCCGGTCCCGCTGAGTTACTCCAGCTTTTTGTGTCTATCTTCCATTGATTTTACACACCAGTCTTGACCTAACTCGCTTCCAGTTGAGCATTGCCTCATTTTTTTTTCATTCTCACCCTTGCTTTCAAATCCTCTGTGACTATCTCCAGGCCTACAAACCAATTCTGCACTCACCAATTCTAGCCAATGTCAGCTAGCTGTCTGATATCTCTAAGGTCTATAATCCCCCCCCCCCCCCCCCACACACTCCAAACTCGACATCTTTAAGAGAAAAGGAATAGGTGATGTTTTGGTTTGAGATCCTTCTTCAGGCTGAGAGTCAGGGGAAAGGGAAAGGAGAGATATAGACGGTGATATAGAGAGATATGGAAGAAATGAATGAAAGATATGCAAAAAGTAACGATGATCAAGAATAGGTGGAGACCACAATGGTCCATATGAAGGAACTGCAGATGCTGGTTTAAACATCATATATTCAATTTTTTCAGAGAAGCTGCTTGACCCACTGAGTTACTCCAGCTTTTTGTGTCTATCTTAGGTTTAAACCAGCATCTGCAGTTCCTTCCTACACATTTCCCCTACATCTTTAAGGTCCCCTTAAAACCCACATCTTTTACCAAGCTTTTGTTTGTATTCTAGCACGTACTTTCGGGGCATTTTTCCATATTAAAGGTGTTCCACGAATGTTGCCCAAGTATTGGGATTGAACAAGAGCTCAGTAATCTGTTTCAAGAGTGAAACGCAACAGTGTCCTAAACACATAGAGAGCAATGGTTTCATAACAAGCATCTAACATCTTTGCTGCAGCATTCCTAATGTGAATTATGTTCTGTCCTCCGTAGCTATGCACCATTTCCCCTATGTGAAGAAGCGGATCCCTGTGATGTATCAGCAGCACATAGACCTGAATCCCATTGAGGTTGCAATCGACGAGATGAGCAATAAAGTGTCGGAGCTGCAGATACTGTGTTCCTCTTCTGATGTTGATATGATCAAACTGCAGCTCAAACTCCAAGGCAGTGTCATCGTACAGGTGGGATTTTCAACAGCATAAATAATGATCTGCAATTTACCCTTTGGGCACCGTTGTGAAATTGCGCTCAAAATCTGCAGAATTGCTTTGGTTAGTTTACTAGATAATTTAGTAATTTTCGTGGCCAACGTTAGTTGTTTTTATTCAAAATTGAAGTTTTTTTAAACAATGTGGAAATCCAGATTTGTTTCTATTTATGAGCAGTAACATAAGACAGTTTGTGATCCATTCAACCGAAAATGTTTTTCACCAAATAAAAAGGATTTTCAGTCACTGTGCTGTCTTGTAAAATCATTTGATGTGACTTTAAAAGCAACATTGAACAGTGCAGTCATTTCAGTTGGATTCTTGGTAAATTATTGTTTTTTTGAGAAATGAAAAGTTTCCAAAACACAGCAATCCTTGCTTTTGCACAGAGTCATAGAGTTATACAGCACGAAAACAGACCCTTCCACCCATCTTGTTCTTGCTGACCAAGTTGCCGACTTGAGTCCCTTTTGCCAGCGTTTGGCCCATATCCCACAGAACCTTTCCAATCCATGTACCTGTCCAAATGTCTTTAATTTTGGACGTTCGATTCCCCTACTCTGTGCGTCTACCCGATCTATTCCTCTCATGGTTTTGTACACTTTGTTGAGGATGACTGTCCATCAGGAAGGTATGTTTGTCTCCAAGTTTTGTTGTACTTGCCTCAATCACCCTATACCATTATTTTTGTAGGTCAATGCTGGGCCATTAGCTTACGCCAGGGCGTTCCTGGAGGAAGCCAATGTGAAGAAGTACCCGGACAACAAAGTCAAGCAGCTGAAGGAGGTGTTCAGGTAAACGCCGCTGTGTCTGACCCATTGCGACCTTGTCGGCCACGCATCGCTCGCCAACCGTGACTCAGCGTCTGTTCTCCGTGTTCACAGGCAGTTTGTTGAAGCTTGTGGGCAAGCCTTGGTCATAAACGAACGTTTGATCAAGGAAGACCAGCTGGAGTATCAGGAAGAGATGAAGAGCAACTACAGGGATATGGTTCGTGAGTTGTCCAACATCATGCATGAACAGGTGGGTCCCCCGACTGTATGTAACAAACCCGTTAACAACATTCCTCACGGGAATGTGTTTAGAACACAAGAGTATGTATGCTTAGTCTAAATTATAATTTTAGCCTAAATTAGATCGATTAAACATCAAATGCAGATTCACATCCTCAACTGCTTGGTCGTTTCTGGTGAACTGTGGCATTCCCTCATTGTGCAGCAAACCACGCACAACTTCCACACACTCATTAAGATCTGCACTCCACTTCCACCAACACGCGATGATCTCATAACACTCCTTTTAATGAGTTGGGGGCGTTCCAGAGGATTGCTTACAACCCCAGAGCCAAGGTAGCAATGAAACTAAGTACATTTTATGGAGTCATAGAGTGATACAGTGTGGAAACAGGCCCTTCAGCCCAACTTGCCCACAACGGCCAACATGTCTCAGCCACACTAGTCCCACCTGCCTGCGCTTGATCCAGATCCCTCCAAACTTGTCTTATCCATGTACCTGTCTAAGTGTTTCTTAAACGTTGGGATAGTCCCAGCCTCAACGACCTCCTCTGGCAGCTTGTTCCATACACCCACCACCCTTTGTGTGAAAGAGTTACCCCTCAGATTCCTGTTAAATCTTTTCCCCTTCACCTTGAACTATGTCCTCTGGTCCTCGATTCCCCTGCTCTTGGCAAGAGATTCTGTGCATCCGATCTATTCCTCTCATGATTTTATACACTACTATAAGATCACCCCTCATCCTCCTGCGCTCCAAAGAATAGAGACCCAGCCTACTCAACCTCTCCCTATAGCTCAGACCCTCTAATCCTGGCAACATCCTCGTAAATCTTCTCTGAACCCTTTTAAGCTTGACAATATCTTTCCTATAACATCGTGCCCAGAACTGAACATAATACGCCAAATGCGGTCTTATACAACTGCAACATAACCTCCTAACTTCTATTCTCAATACTCTGACTGATGAAGGCCAATGTGCCAAAAGCCTTTTTGACCACCTTATCTACCTGCGACTTCAAGGAACCATGCACCTGCATTCCTAGATCCCTCTGCTCTACAACACTCACCAGAGGCCTACCATTCACTGTGTAGCTCCTGCCCTTGTTAGACGTCCAAAAATGCAACACCTCACATTTCTCTGTATTAAATTACATCAACCATTCCTCAGCCCACTTGGCCAATCGATCAAGATCCTGCTGCAATTTTTCACAACCATCTTCACTACCTGCAAAACCACTCACTTTTGTATCAACAGCAAACTTGCTAATCTTGCCATGTATGTTCTCATCCAAATCATTGATGTAGATGATAAACAGTAACAGGCCCAGCATTGAAAACTGAGGCACACCACTAGTCACAGGCCTCCAGTCCAAGAAGCAACCTTCCACCATCACCCTCAACATCCTTCCATGAAGCCAATTTGCTATCTATTCAGCTATCTCTCCTTGGATTCCACACGATCTAACCTTCCAGAGCAGCCTACCATGTGGAACCTTGTCGAATGCCTTACTGAAATCCATGTATACAACATCCACAGCTTTTCCCTCGTCGACTTTTTTGGTCACGTCTTCAAAAAACTCAATCAGATTTGTGAGACATGACCTCCCATGTACAAAACCATGCTGACTATCCCAAATCAGCCCTTGTCCATCCAAATGCCTGTATATAGACTCTAAAAGCTGGAGTTACTCAGCGGGACAGGCAGCATCTCTGGAGAGAAGGAATGGGTGACGTTTCGGGTTGCGACCCTTCTGCAGACCCAACTCGAAATGCCACCCGTTCCTTCTCGCCAAAGATGCTGACTGGCCCGCTGAGTTACTCCAGCTTTTTGTGTCTATCTTCGGTTTAAACCAGCATCTGCAGTTCCATCTTACACAAATGCCAGTATAACCTATCCCTCAGAATACTCTCTGGTAAATTTCCAACTACAGATGTTAAGCTCTGACACCTCTTCCTACCTATCCCTGAACCATGACCCCACCGATAAACACCAGACCTTTATCAGCAGCACCATCACTGACCTCATCATCTCCGGCGATCTACCCCCCAGTGCCTCCAATCTCATAGTTCCCCAGCCCCGCACGGCCCGATTCTACCTCCTACCCAAAATCCACAAACACAACTGTCCCGGCAGACCCATTGTCTCTGCCTGCTCATGCCCCACCGAACTTATCTCTACCTACCTCGACTCTATCCTATCCCCCCTGGTTAAATCCCTCCCCACCTACGTCCAAGACACCTCACACGCTCTCCATCTCCTGGATAACTTCCGGTTCCCAGGCCCCCACTCCCTCATCTTCACCATGGATGTCCAGTCACTCTACACTTCCATCCCCCACAAGGATGGTCTCGAAGCCCTCCGTTTCTTCCTCGACCGTAGAACCAGCCAATCCCCATCGACCAACACTCTCCTCCGCCTAGCAGAGCTGGTTCTTACCCTCAACAACTTCTCCTTTGACTCCTCCCACTTCCTCCAAACCAGAGGCGTAGCTATGGGCACTCGCATGGGCCCTAGCTACGCCTGCCTCTTTGTCGGGTACGTCGAACAATCCCTGTTCCAGACGTACACTGGCCCCATCCTCGAACTCTACCTCCGCTACATCGACGACTGCATTGGTGCTACCTCTTGCACCCATGCAGAACTCACTGACTTCATACACTTCACCTCCAATTTCCATCCTGCCCTTAAATATACCTGGACTATCTCTGACATCTCCCTCCCGTTTCTGGACCTCACCATCTCCATCACAGGAGACAGACTAGTGACGGACATTTACTACAAACCCACCGACTCACACAGCTATTTGGACTACACTTCTTCCCACCCGGTCCCCTGCAAAAAGTCTATCCCCTACTCCCAATTCCTCCGTCTACGCCGCATCTGCGCCCGGGATGAGGGGTTTCACACTAGGGCTTCCGAGATGTCCTCGTTCTTCAGAAAACGGGGCTTCCCCTCCTCCATTATAGATGAGGCTCTCACTAGGGTCTCTTCTACATCCCGCAGCTCCGCTCTTGCTCCCCCTCCCCCCACTCGCAACAAGGACAGAATCCCCCTCGTTCTCACCTTCCACCCCACCAGCCAGCGGATCCAACATATCATCCACCAACATTTCCGTCACCTACAACGGGACCCCACCACTGGCCATATCTTCCCATCCCCTCCCCTCTCTGCGTTCCGCAGAGACCGTTCCCTCCGTAACTCCCTGGTCCACTCGTCCCTTCCTACCCAAACCACCCCAACCCCGGGCACTTTCCCCTGCAACCGCACGAGATGCAACACCTGTCCCTTTACCTCCCCCCTCAACTCCATCCAAGGACCCAAACAGTCTTTCCAGGTGAGACAAAGGTTCACCTGCACCTCCTCCAACCTCATCTATTGCATCCGCTGCTCTAGATGTCAACTTATTTACATCGGCGAAACCAAGCGCAGGCTCGGCGATCGCTTCGCTGAACACCTGCGCTCGGTCCGCATTAACAAAACTGATCTCCCGGTGGCCGAGCACTTTAACTCCCCCTCCCATTCCCAGTCTGACCTTTCTGTCATGGGCCTCCTCCAGTGCCATAGTGAGGCCCGCCGGAAATTGGAGGAGCAGCACCTCATATTTCGCCTGGGCAGTTTGCAGCCCGGTGGTATGAACGTCGACTTCTCCAACTTCAGATAGCTCCTCTGCCCCTCCCTTCCCCTCCTCCTTCCCAGATCTCCCTCTATCTTCCTGTCTCCACCTATATCCTTCCTTTGTCCCGCCCCCCCTGACATCAGTCTGAAGAAGGGTCTCGACCCGAAACGTCACCCATTCCTTCTCTCCCGAGATGCTGCCTGACCTGCTGAGTTACTCCAGCATTTTGTGAATATACAGATGTTAAGCTTACTGGCCTACAGTTCCCAGCATTTTTCCCTGCAGCTCTTCTTGAATAGAGGCACAACATGTGCCACCCTCCAGTCTTCCGGCACCTCTCATGTATTTAAGGAAGACTTGTAAATTTCAACTAGGGCTCCCACAAGTTCCTCTCTAGCTTCCCACAATGTCCTTGGATATATCTGATCAGGCTCTGGAGATTTGTCTACCTTCATACACGGTAACACAGACTGCTCTCAAGACACTTCCATTGACTGCCCAAAGCTCCTCCGTCCTACTGTCTTTCTCCTCGGTAAATAGAGAGGGGAAATACTCATTGACCGTCTCCTGTGGCTCCACACAGAGGTGACCGCTTTGATTCCTGAAAGTTCCCACTCTCTCTCTAGTTACCCTTTTCCCCCATATGTCGTTATAAAATCTTTTGGGATGAGCTATCTCCTGGCCCCTTTTCGCCCTTCTGATTTCCTTTTTCAGTTTACTCCTTAGTTCCCGAAACTCTTCCAAGGGTGCACTTGATCCCAGCTGCCTATACCTGTCCCATACATCCTTCTTGTTTTTGACCAATGCCTCAATTTCCCTCGTCAGCCAAGCTTCCTTACGTTTGCCTGCTTTGCCCTTCACTCTAACAGGGACTTACATATCCTGAGCTTTTGTCAGCACAATTTTAAAAACATCCTGATGTTCCTTTCCCCTCAAATAACCTGCTCCAGTCAACTTGAGCAAGATCTTCTCTCATACCCTCAAAGTTGGCCTTTTCCCAGTTGAGCATTTTCTCACGTGGACCCTCTCTGTCCCTATCCATAAATATCTTAAACAATTTTCTTTTGTTGTTCTTCTTTTGGGAACTTTCCAACTACCAATCTTGCAATATTTGGAACCACCTAATGTGAGATCTAGCAGCTCGAAATGGGACCCACTGAATTCGAACTATGAAGAGCAGGGATCTTTTAACAGGTGGAAGGAACACTTTGCATATCTCGTTAAATCCTGGAACCGTGGCCCTGCCAATCTTTCCAAACCACTTTGTGATTTGGATCTCCAGTGGAAAAAAGCAGGAATTTTAGACTCCAAGGAGAAAGTTCTTTGTTACATATTTATGCTGATTGATAAAGGGTGTCCCATCTGTATCAGAAGAACATTTTATTCCTTTCAGTGCATTTTTCCCAATCTGGGAAATTTGTGCTGTGGTGTCTTTGACAGGTAAGATTTTGATATTTGCAACATGGTCAGAAATGCGGCTGGCTTTCTCCTGTAATCAGCTTTGAGAAAAAAATACATTTTGAACTGTACCATATCAAATAGTGATCTGCAGTTCCATCCAGCTGGTCTTGAACAGGCAGGTTTACTGCATGAGGCCGTGAGACAAAAGAGCTAAATTAGGCCAGCCAGCCCATTGAGTCTATTCCACCTTTCAATCGTGGCTGGTCTATTTTTCTCTCTCAATCCCATTCTCTTGCCTTCTCCCCAATGACCTTTAATGCCCTTACTAGTCAAGAACCTATCAATCTCCACTTTATAAACACCCAATGCCTCCACAGCCGTCTGTGGCAGTGAATTCCACTGATTTATCACCCTCTGGCTCATCCTCCTCATTTCCATTCTAAAGGTATATCTTTAGATCTCGACTCTCCCATTGTTGGAAACATCCTTTCCACATCCACTCTATCCAGGCCTTTCATTATCCGGCAGGTTTCAATGAGATTCCCCCCCCAACCCCTAATCCTTCTAAACTCCAGCGAGTACAGGCCCAGAACCATCCCTCTGAATATAACTGCAACCTTCCAATTACATTGCAAGTTTATGGGCCAATTTTGTTTCGTTTTTAATAATTCAGCTCCTTTTATGCTACGATCTTTTTTAAATTGTCACGAGGCAATGTTGCATGAACCGACTTTGTACGCCATGTTAAGATAAAATGTACTGTTAATGGAAAGTAAAAAGAGGGAAAATAAAAGCAAGAATGCTGAGATATTTTATTAATCAGTTGCATGAGCCCAGAATTTAGACCTACATGTACTTCTAGGATATAAATTGGAGTGTGATACAAATGAAAACTAACCCATGTATTCTCTCATTTTCTCCTTTTCTCTGAATGCTTCCTCATGTAATGTGAGCAGATTGGATGGTAATGTCCCCATTGAAAAGTCTGCAAATGCATGGCATCAGCGTGTTTGTTTGCGCAGCGATCTTGGAATTAACTTGAAACCCGTTGCCCATTTTGGGTCGTGGCTTGAGAAAGGGTTGCGCGAGCGGTTGTCTTTCTGCTGAGGCCGTGCCGCGCGCTTCGTGTTGAAATCGTGTGCTTTCTTGTTCAGATTTCGCTGGCGGACGATGGGATGAAGATCAGCCACCTGCCCGACTCGTATCACATCTTCAACGCGATCAGTGGAACAGCGGGCGGAACTGTAGTCCAGGGCATCTCAAACTCGTCGTCCATGGTTTGAGCGTCAAGGGTTACCGGCGGCGGTCTTTCCTTGCATGTTTTCACTCAGGATACTTCTCATGCAGGATGGCAGATGAGTTCAGCCTTACCTCTCGAGAAGCGAGGCCAACTGGGTTGTGAACCCAAAAGAAATCACGTTTGCACATTTGAGCTCTGGTCCAGAGGATGCAATTGTATTTTAGGCGTTCTCTGAGGAGTTTTGCTAGTCTGCATTATACTGTACAGTTTTTAGTATTCCGTGGTGGCACTGGATCCATTGCTTTGCTACTCAAACCTGTCTTAAAAGTATAGACTTTGTATGTTTAATATATTAGAAACCAAAACAGGGAAATAATGTTAGCATCAATATTTTTGCTGTCTGTGGACACATACTGTATCTATTACCTGTATATAGTTATTAAAAACAAGGTGGCATAAGGAAGTTGTATTCCGGATAGGATATGTGGTCTCATGCATCAGAATTTAAGATTATAGTTAAGCTGTGTTTAAAAAATAAATTGGGTTCAGCATAATAGACTCTGTGCTGGTTGCAGGAGTGTTAGTATATATCAGGCAGGACTGAATTACTCTGGTGAAATTGAATGCTTTTGGCACGTGTTTTCACGCACAAACATTTAATGCATGTAGCTTTGCATTTCTCACAGCTGTCTCCCTGATAATGGCAGTGATGTTCCACCACGGAGCACTAATGAGCCTAAATGTAAAATTATTCCGGTGTACAGTTGTTATCTGCTCAGTCACCAGGTGCGTGTAGCTTTCTGTACACAGTCGCGTTTGTAGTAAAAGTATTTTCATGAGCTGTAATGTTGAACAATACGGAGATTCACCAGAGACTAGCATTATTGCCTTGCCTATAACAAAGAAAAGTGTCATGGAGGGAATGTTGAATCAGGGTATTTTAACTTCTCCAGTGACATGCACAGTATATTTTACAAATGCCCTTTGTTTTTACTCTTGTACATTATTGAGTGCAATATTCATCATTAAGCTTTATCCCAGATGTACACAGTCTTTGGTATGTTTTTTGATAAAAAAATCTCACATAGCACATACCTTTTCTTTGCCAAAGTGACGGAAAATTTATCAGCAATCATTTTTACTATTTTTTTTTGTCTAACTTAAATCATTATACCATCAGAATTGTTTTTGAAACCATTAATGAAATTTTATATTTGGGGGAAAGTTAAGGATTTTAATTTTATTTAAACTGGAACTATTGTCCTGCTGTATGTAAATTTAAATGTTGTAACAAAAGTTTGCTCATTCATTATTCAGCTGTTTTGTTTTGTACATGTGGCTTGTCCAATAAATATTTGACTTCAGACTTTTCTAACTTTTGTGTTTACAGTTTGGATGATTTCATTGTTTCTGAGTTGGTTTAAAATTGGAACAGGAATTCATCTTCAGTGTCCTGCATTGTGCATCGAAAGGTGTGTAATGTGTAAAAAGGAACTTCAGATGCTGGTTTATACCGAAGATAGACACAAAGTGCTGGAGTAATTCAGCAGGTTATGGCAGATCTCTGGAGAAAAAAAGATGGGCGACGTTTCGGGTCGGGATCCTTCTTCAGTCTGAAAGTAGGTGGGAGGGAGGCCCAAAGTGCTGGAGTAACTCGGGGTCAGGCAGCATCTCTAGAGCAAAAGGATGGGTGACGCAAAATGCTGGAGTAACAGTGGGTCAGGCAACGTCTTAGTTTAGTTTAGAGATACAGCATGGAAACAGGCCCTTCGACCCACCGAGTCCGCACTGACTAGCGATCCCCACACACTAACACTACACACACGAGGGACAATTTACATTTGTACCAAGCCAATTAACATTACGTCTTTGGAGTGTGGGAGGAAACCGAAGATCTTGGAGAAATTTCACGCAGGTCACGGGGAGAACATACAAACTCTGTTGTATGGGACATGTTCCCAATGTTGGGGGAGTCCAGAACAAGGGGCCACAGTTTTAAGAATAAGGGGTAGGCCATTTAGAACTGAGATGAGGAAAAGCTTTTTCAGTCAGAGAGTTGTGAATCTGTGGAATTCTCTGCCTCAGAAGGCAGTGGAGGCCAATTCTCTGAATGCATTCTAGAGAGAGCTAGATAGAGCTCTTAAGGATAGCGGAGTCAGGGGGTATGGGGAGAAGGCTGGAACGGGGTACTGATTGAGAATGATCAGCCATGATCACATTGAATGGCGGTGCTGGCTCGAAGGGCCGAATGGCCTCCTCCTGTACCTATTGTCTATTTTCTGTACAGACAAGCACCCATGGTCAGGATCGAACCCAGGTCTCTGGAGCTGTAAGGCAGTAGCCCTACAGCTACGCCACCGTGCCGTCCTGACTGATGGGTTGACACAAAGTGTTGGACTTTCAGTCTGAAGGGTCCCGACCTGAAATGTCATCTATCTTTTTTTCTCCAGGGATGCTGACCCGCTGAGTTACTCCAGCACTGTGTGTCTATCCAAGGTGTATAATGTCCTGTGTTTCTGAAATATAATTTCATAAGCTAGAACTGCAACTGACACCATGTTGCCCATTTTGAACCAATAACCAAGAGTAAATTTCTATGTTGTAATGTTATTGGAAGAGTTTGAGACATATCCTGGTGAACTGAATGCTGACTTTGGACACTCTTACTCTTGGACTTTAGACTATCGAGCTTGAATTCACAATGGGTGCTTTAATAATTTAAAAAATAGTTTCATTGCCCCTCACTAAAAAACTATAGCACAGTTTCTAAATTTTTGAGGACGATAATGGAACTGAGATGTTATCTCTGCCGGGAAAGTATGTGTGTGCTGCTGGGACTCTTTGGGTAGGAGAATGATGTAGATGATATAAATTATGAAATGACACACAGAGCTGGAGTAACTCAGCAGGTCAGACAGCATCCCTGGAGAACATGGATCGGTGATGTTTCAGGTTGAGACCATTCTTCAGACAGGGTCTGAAGAAGGGCATCGAACTGAAATGTCAGTCTGAAGAAGGGTCTCGACCTGGAACATCACCTACCTATGTTCTCCAGGGATGCTGCCTGACCTGCTGAGTTACTCCAGCACATTGCACCCTTTTTGTGTATTAACCAGCATCTGCAGTTCTTTGTTTCTATAAATTATGGAAAGTTGGATAGGATAGAGGTGGAGGGTATGTTTCCAGAAGTCCAAAATATAGGAGCCATAACTAGAAGGTAGTCACAAACTTGTTCATCACCCACAAGCCCACAACTCCCACAGCTGTCTCAATACATCGACTCTCTCTCCCGCAATGTCTCCATTCCATTCTCCCAGTACCTCTATTCCATATCTCAGAACCTTTATTCATTTGCTCTCTCTCCGCTTTCTCCCCCCCCCCCCCCCCCCCCCTCCACCTTTACATCCTATTTCTTCTGATGATGAGGTATTCGGCTCCTGTGCCTTTGAGGTGTCTTACTGTACTTCTTGAGTCATGGCTTGCACCCATCCACACGAGACTTACCAAAGAAACAAGGTACTGCAGATGTTGGTTTACCAAGGAAAGACACAAAGTGCTGGAGTAACTCAGTCGGTTGGGCAGCATCCCTGGAGAACATGAACAGGTGATGTTTTGGGTTGGGACCCTTCTTCAGACTGATTGCAGGGGTGGGGGGAAAGCCAGCTAGAAGAGTGAAGATAGACACAAAATGCTGGAGTAACTCAGTGGGAAAGGCAGAAGATTGAAGAGACGGGTCACAGGCGAGGGAGGAGTTTTGATAAGCAGATGCACCCTTCTAGTTGTCTTTCCTCCCACCCCTGCAAACAGTCTGAAGAAGGGGCCGGACCTGAAATGTCATCTATCCACGTCCTCCAGACCTACCGAGTTACTCCAGCATTTTGTGTCTTTCCTTAGTAGACAGAGCCCTCGACTATATCTCAGCTATTTCTTGTACCTCAGTTCTCAGATGCTGTCCCAAGCAGAGCAAGAATACACTAGTATCCTCTTGTGTATTGCAATACGTGGCCACTTGTGCAATGGAGAAACCAAGTGCAGATGAGGCAGCCATGTTGTGGAGCACCTATATCCAGACAACAGGAGCTTCTAACTCAGTTCCCTCTTACCTGCCACTTCAATTATTCACCTCACTCCCACCCCAACCCTGTCTGCCTGTGGCCTCTTCCTCTGCTGTAATGAGGCCCAGCATAACCTTGAGCAACAACACTTGCAGTCCTTTGGATTTGATATTGAATTCTCCAACTTTAGGTAAGTGACTTTTTCTGTTGATATCACATGGCCAGTTTTGCACGTCAATCACAATGATTTTGACTCAGTTTTTCTCTTGCCATTCATACATTGTGACCTGTTAGGCCAGTCCCAGGGACCTGCATTTGCGCCTTTTAACATTCCATTGTGTTCTCAATCTACAGCTGCCCTCATCCTGTAACTTTTATTCCATTGCATTCTTTACCCCGCCCACTCTCCCATCTCTCCCCACCGTCTTCTCCCCCAGCCCCAGACTCCACTGTCTCTCCCCAACGCCTCTCCCCCCTGTCTCACTCCCTCCAGCTCTCTCCCCTCCTTGTCTCTCCCCCCCTTGTCTCTCCCCCTTGTCTCTCCCCCCCTTGTCTCTCCCCCCTTGTCTCTCCTCCGTCTCTCTCCCACCCATTTCTCTCCACGTCTCTCTCCCCCGCCTCTCTCTCTTCCCCATCTCTCTCCTGTCCCTCTCCCCATCTCTCCCTTCCCCATCTCTTTCTCTCTTCCCTTTCTCTCTCCCCATCTTTATCTCTCTCTCCCCCACCCCCTTATGTCTGTGGTAAATACACAAAGGGTGGTGGGTGTATGGAACCAGCTGCCAGAGAAGGTAATTGAGACAGGTATTATCACAACGTTTAAAAAACATTTAGACAAGTACATGGACAGGGTAGGTTTAGAGCTTTTGGGGCAAAAGCAGGCAGGTGAGACTAGTGTAGATGGGGCATGTGGACAAGTTGGGCTGAAGGGCCTATTTCCACGCTATATGACTATTAGGAATAGACAATAAATACAAGCATCACTAGTAACATTCACATCCCATGAATTAATATGTTATTTTCCAGGCCACATTGAACTCCATGACTGAAAGTTGGTTTTATCTAAGTATCACCTTTAGCACCAGCATTAGAGCTGTTAATAATTTGTTTTGTTTATAATCAATTGTCTAACCTTTAAATTCCCCAGTAAAACACAAAGTGCTGCAGTAACTCAGCAGGTTTAGGCAGCAGCTCTGGAGGGAGCGGACAGGGTGGGGCATCTCGGGATGGGATCCTTCTTCGCACACCCTGCTTTAAATTTCCCTGACGAATGCTGATCTCTGTTGCAAGAATCAATCCAGGGGTACAAAAGGAAATGTAGAACAAGATTTACAATGATGATAAGCAGAAATGTGAGAGTACAAAGACCAGTTAAGGTTGAACCAGTAGGGACTCCAAAGAAATTATTCGGAAAGATAAGGTGGATTGCACAGTCCCAGTGCTTGAAGCCCAGCTTGCTCAAAGCAACCAGAATGTTCTTTGGAAGATCTGTCCACTTTGTAACTTCATTTTAGTGAATCAGACAAGTTAGTTTTGACAAGACATAAACTAAAGCTCATCCCTAAATATCCAGTGGTCTATTCACCCGGACTTTCTTTCTGCAGAGAACTGGAGAAGGGAGAACTGGCTTCCATAAGGAGGGTAGAGATGGTTGAAGGGGAAATTTGTAGTAAGGAACTGCAGATGCTGGTTAACAGCAAAGATAGATATGATAGATAAAATGCTGGAGTAACTTAATGGGTCAGGCAGCATCTCTGGAAAAATAGGTGACGTTTTGGGTCGAGACCCTCTTCAGACTCTGAAAAGGAGTTCCGACCCACAATGTCTCCTATTCCTTTTCTCCAGAGGTGCTGCCTGACCCGCTGAGATGCTCCAGCATTTTGTGTCTATCTTTGGTTTACGGGGAAGCTGGATAATCAAGATGGAGAGAGGGAGATGGAGATGGGCCAGAACAGATCAGAGGAACCAAATTCCTGTACTGACCCTTTTCTAATTATTTTGTAAATTCATGTTAAAAATGTCATTATTTACAAGAAAACACAAAACTGTTTATCACAAGGACCAGAGGACACAAACACAGGCCTGGATCTAATCATTCATTTGCTCTTATCTCTATCATGTGCCTCTTTAGGATTGATAATAAAACTCAAATGATTAGCAGAAAATTATTTCCTGTTGAGTAACTTGAACAGGTTCCCTTGGCCTCCATTCAACGGGCTAATCTTTAAGTAGTGAGTATTATAAAGAAAGCACTTGATCAGAAATAGTTAAAATAAGGAGTGATTTGCAGAAGGGTTTCATGTTGAGAATGTTGTGATAATGAGCCATGTGATTATAATATAATGGGCCAATGCCTACATAGATAATTGCCCCTTTCCTGCAGGGATGTGGAAAGACAGGGAGACTTAGTGTCTCTGAGGACTACACCTGTGGGAGGTGCATCCAGATGCAGCTCCTTATAGACTATAGATAGACGCAAAATGCTGGAGTAACTCAGCAAAATGCTGGAGTAACAGGCAGCATCTCTGGAGAGAAGGATTGGGTGACATTCGGCTCAGACCCTTCTTCAGTCTGAAGAAGGGTCTCGACCCGAAACATCACCCATTCCTGTCCCGCTGAGTTACTCTAGCATTTTGTGTCTATCTTCGACTTAAACCAGCATCTGCAGTTCTTTCTACTCCTTATAGACCATGTTAGGTAACTGGAGCAGCAGCTGGATAACCTCAGGATCATCCAGAAGGCTGAGGAGGCGATAGATAGGGGTAATTAACTACAGGGAGACGTTGGACAGACTTGGATTGTTTTCTCTGGAGCGCCGGAGGTTGCAGGGAGACCTGATAGAAGTTTATCAAATTACGAGAGGTATAGATAGGGCAGACGGTCAGAACCTTTTTCCCAGGATGGAAAAAAAATCAAATACTAGCGAGTATAGCTTTAAAGTGAGAGGGACAAAGTTTAAAGGAAATGTGCGGGGCAAGTTTTTTTACACAGACGACGATGAGTGCCTAGAACTTGCTGATGGGGGTGGTGTTTGAGGCAAATGCGATAATGGTATTTAAGAGATTTTTGGATAGGCATATGGATATGCAGGGAATGGAGAGATATGGAATATGTGCAGGAAGATAAGAGTTGGTTTTGGTATCTTAGCCTCTGCCTCTGCACTCACACATTAAACCGTCAATGTTGATGCTGGGAGTTCAGTTTGATTTTGGAGTTATGAAGCCATGCAACATGGAAACAGAATCATGCCGACCGTAATCTGCCCATTTACACAATTCCAATTCTATTCTCCCTACATTTCCATCAACTCTCTCCCAAATACCACTCACCTATAAACAGGGGACAACTTACAGTGGCCAATTAAAGAACCAAACCATCATCTTTGGGGTGGGTGTGAGAGGGGAACCGGAGCACCCAGGGAAAAAACGCACGCAGTCACAGACAAAACATACAAACTCCACACAGACAGCAGCCGAGGTCAGGATTGAACCTGGGTCACTGGAGCTGAGAGACAGTAAGTTTGCCAGTTGACTGAGCCATCTTGGTAACCAACAGTAAGGGGGCAGAGCAAGAACATCCAAAGCTGAGTGGAAAAGTTAACTGTGCATTCACTTAACGCCAGGGAGGGCTACTATAAGTGGTCACCCCATTCCTCTGAGCCTTGGGTCTGGCCCTGTAACCGGCCCACTGTCTGTACCCTAGCCCTGGTACGGATCCACAGGCTGTGTGCACACTCCCAATCCCCGGCTCACATTCCAGTTGACCCGGGTCCAGATAATCAAGATTTTGGAACAATTGTATGTTGTAGCTTTTTGACAAGTTTCCAGCAAATGGAGAGTAGGTTAATCCGATGATTCTGCTGATTGTGGGTTTACTGTGCACAGTTCATACGAGAGCTCGCATCTGAACAAAACACACTGGTGTATTACAGACGAGACACAAGACGATGCAGATGCTGGAATCTTGAGCAAAAAGCAGACTGCTGGAGGAACTCAGTGAGTCAGGCAGCATCTACGGAGGGAGATGGCCAAGCAACATTTCGGGTCAGGAATCTTCTTCAGACGTTCTTTGGTTCACTCATCCCTCCCCCTCCCCAGGCACTTTTTCAGGGGTGTCAGAGGTTAACGGGAAGAAGGCAGGAGAATTGGGTTGAGAACAAAAGATAGATCAGCCATGATTGAATGGCAGAGTGGACTTGATGGCTGAATGACCTAATTCTGCTCCAAAAGCTTATGAACATATGAACTAATGCACTTTCTCCTGCAACCACAGGAGGTGAAACACCTGTCTCTACGCCTCCTCCCCTCAGCTCCATTCAGCGACCCCAATAGCCCATCCAAGTGAGATAGTAATTTACATGCACCTCCCCCAACTCGTCTATTGCATTCTGTGCTCTTAATGCAATCTCCTCCACATTGGTGCGAGGGCCGCCAAATACATGCTCTATCCATCAAAGTCAGCTGGAGATCATGGTTGCCAGCCCCTTCAATTCCCTCTGCATTCCCACACAGACCTGTCTGTCCTTGGCCTCCTCACTGCCAGGGTGAGGCCACGTGCAAAATGAAGAATAGCACCTCATGTTCCAATAGACAATAGACAATAGGTGCAGGAGGAGGCCATTCGGCCCTTTGAGCCAGCACCGCCATTTAATGTGATCAGGGCTGATCATTCTCAATCAGTACCCCGTTCCTGCCTTCTCCCCATACCCCCTGACTCCGCTATCCTTAAGAGCTCTATCCAGCTCTCTCTTGAATGCATTCAGATAATTGGCCTCCACTGCCTTCTGAGGCAGAGAATTCCACAGATTCACAACTCTCTGACTGAAAAAGTTTTTCCTCATCTCAGTTCTAAATGGTCTACCCCTTATTCTTAAACTGTGGCCCCTTGTTCTGGACTCCTCCAACATTGGGAACATGTTTCCTGCCTCTAACGTGTCCAACCCTTAATAATCTTATACGTTTCGATAAGATCTCCTCTCATCCTTCTAAATTCCAGTGTATACAAGTCTAGTCGCTCCAGTCTTTCAACATATGAAAGTCCCGCCATTCCGGGAATTAACCTAGTAAACCTACGCTGCACGCCCTCAATAGCAAGAATATCCTTCCTCAAATTTGGAGACCAAAACTGCACACAGTACTCCAGGTGCGGTCTCACCAGGTCCCTGTACAACTGTAGAAGGACCTCTTTGTTCCCATACTCAACTTCTCTTGTTATGAAGGCCAACATTCCACTGGCTTTCTTCACTGCCTGCTGTACCTGCATGCTTCCTTTCAGTGACTGATGCACTAGGACACCCAGATCTCGTTGTACGTCCCCTGTTCCTAACTTGACACCATTCAGATAATACTCTGCCTTCGCATAATCGTAAGAGCTGGATTCCACACTGATGCCAGGGCAAGGTTTGGTCCAGGATCACTGGTTAAACTGAAGTGAATGGTCATCGGGTTGAAAATCATCTGGAGTTGCGGTTACTGTGTCAATATTCTGAAACTCCCTCCCCAGCAGCATGTGGGAGCACCTTTACTACACGGACTGCATCCATTCACCAGGGCAGTCATACCCTGTGCCAACCACTGACCTATCCCAGTTGTATGAATGCCAATTTCTACCCTGCCAACTCCTCCACTGCTGTCCCATGTAGTACAAGCTACCAATGCAAAAAGAAAGCACACGTAAGTGATTGTTTCTCTTAATGTTTTTAATTGATTTCTCGGACTCTAATTTTCTGAATTGATATTTTTACTTTGAAAAAAAGCTGTGATGACATTGAATTGTTG